>NC_056733.1:384256867-384330532 GCF_019279795.1 Protopterus annectens
GGACCTGGCTTCAGATGACAGTATCCTGTCCGCACCTACTCCCGGGGGGGGGACAAGCCCCATCCCCTTAGCCAGTTCCACCTGGTGCAAGACCAGCAGATGAGGAAGTGCCGGAGTGGGTCCCAGATATACTGGGGTCTGGTGCCATGGCCAGATGAGGTGGCAGAGATGGGTCCGCTGGACCGGCTTTCCCAAACATGCTATGGTGTTACATTTTTAGAACATATATGGGTTAGTAATAGTCAACACAATCCAGGATTAGTTATAACAGCATGCATAGATATTCCCATTAACCCAAAACATCAGATTTGGAACAGTTGCATAGCAAACAGAACACATGCATATAATGAACCACAGTGGCCATTACAATGGCATGCAGGTTACATTGATAGCAACATGCCACCAATGATAGTATTCCGACATGGAATATTAATAGAAACACTTTTCAATATCCGTTGAACAATAGGACATATGTCCCTACAGTAGATTTGGTGTAAAACGTACCCATTGATTTGTATGTTTAGATTGGTGTTTCAGATATGGTAGGGGGCGGAGAGAGATACCAATTAACAACTTGTATATCCTTGCAGTACTCACAACTCTAATGATCACTGCTCTAATCATTACTCTACAGGTATTATTACAATACCCTATGGCCTTTGCTTGGGCAGTGGTATATTTGTACACAGTGTATACTTCAACTGTCTTATAGCTACATTCTACTTCTCTTACCTGTTAGACCTGTGGAGGGAATGTTTGTTAACACTACCTGACTGTTTCTACACATATTCCCAGATTCATAGTCATAATTCTGCACATAACTCTCAATCTCTTAATGCAAAAAATCTGTACAAAGCTTGACAAACTGGGGATAAAAATAGGGACATATTTTAAATATTGCTCTTATAAACTTTTAGAAAGTTGCTAGAGTAACAGGATTTGTTTTAATATAAATTTTCTGAAGGCTCTTAAGTCTGAAACTCAAATGTGCGTCATCATTTAGTGACTACAATCCTGAGATCATGCCAGTGATTTGCCAGGAAAATAGAGGAACAGGCCAAAAATATAAGGAAATTATCTGGAAATCTGTACAGTTGAGAGGTATGATTATGCATACAGCTTACTACCACTCCTGGGATTCGAACCATGGCTGTGTGTGCTAAAAATGCAACATTTTGTATTTTATCAGACTGAACTATTTAGAAATGGCTATCTTCGCTTTTTAATGTTTTCTATCTAAGTCTCTCTTGGTTGTACAACCTGACGTTGTAATTACAACTTTCTTATACAGACATTCCTAGACATATTTTTTATGTAGCACAGTGTGAGAAACCGTTAACACAACAGTACTATTCACATACCAGATCTTGGTGAATGCAACATGTGAGGCCATACAATTCCAAAATAAACACAACCAGTCCAGGATTTAGAACTTTATTGCAAGGCAGTTACACTTTTATTTAAATATGAGCTATATGGGACTATTACTGTCATATTGTCTGGTTTATTCAGTGGAAACAATGCACATTTTTATAGTACCAGGTGACATTTTACTCCTTTATATTTATTTGGTACAACTATTTGGTATGACTACTACAAGCAGGATTGTTACTCACCTGCCTTGCGATGCAGCCTTTGCAACCTGCTGGCATGGGCTTCCTGGTTCACAGTACACTCAGCTGCAGCTGTAATGAAAATAGAGAAACATTTATGCATACCTATCCCATCACATACACAGGCTGGACTTTGATAAACAATTTTTGCTATGACTACTTACACACTGCTGGGACATCTCTCCTGTCTCTTGCTTCTTAGACCCACTGTTCCAAGAGCTCTCTCTTCCTCCATTTCAAGTCAGCATAGTGGTGCTGGACCTGCTCACCAGTCCAAGGGATACCAGTGACACTGGTGAGATCATGGGTGAGACTTTCCCAGGCTTCTGCTTTATATTGTGAGCCCTGGTACTGGTCCCGCAGCAGTTTCATGTGATGTTTTTTTTTACCAGGAGTCCTACCATGCCCCAGTGCTGTGCCTGGAAGTGCATGTCCTCTCCAACACCTGCCATACTGTCTACAGTGGAGAGCTACAACCAGTTATGAGCTGTATTTCCACCTGTGGGGTTTAAATACAGCCAATTTCCTGCCCTTTGCCAAGACTGGATGGTTTTGAAAATGCTGAGCTAAACTAAGCTATGGGCAAACCTGCTTAGCTAAACTTGGCAGTGCTTAAAGGGGCAGGTTCAGCATTGCTTACCAATGGGAAAACCCACTTGGCTGGGCTATCCATTGCTTAGTATTCATATGTACACAGTGCTTACACCCGGTCAACTTAGCTGTGCAATGCTTAACATTGCTTATGTTTTATTATATTGGTCTACCACCCGTATGGGATTGATTCATCATTCATTACAGAATATAGATTTATTTACCTTCCCTGACATCCCCCAATGTGCTGTTATTAAATTATTCTTGTGTGACTATACTGTATGGGGCACTTATGTTTATATGGAGGTATCACTACTTTATTACACTGACACCTCACATCTGGGCCTAATACACTACTCTGAGAAAAAGCAGTTACTTCTTACATAAATATGCAAAAAAATTAAATTTTAATGTTTACACATACAAAATGGAAATGGTGTTGGTGAGGCTCAAACCATGAATGACTACATGCAAGGTGCATTCTGTAACCACTGCAGTATTGCACTTATGCATATGCAGCATGTCTATTGCTTTTTAACTTATCGCGTTGTTTCATCTGGGCTAAGCATAGCTAAACAACGGGCACACCCACGCAGCTACACTTAAACTTTATTGAATATATAAAAAAAATGTATCTGTTGTATTTTTTTAATTGTACCCTTCAGAATATCCATGCTAATGCTGAACCTAATATTCTATCAGCTTTCTATGGCTTTGTCCACATTCCTTAGTCTGACAAGCTGGAAGGTGTGCGCTACATGCTTATGCTAAATCCGTTATTCTATCAACCTTTGGCTTGGTAGGGATGATTGTCCCTTATGGCTTTGTCCAGATTTCTTACCCTGACAGGTTGGGGGTGTTACAAGCGTTCTCGCTCATTTTAAATTGCCAAATGGCAATTCTGGAGTGTAGGGGGCATGTGTATTATGAGAACTCTGCTCTCAGACACACTCATGTGCTCGTACATGGAACCAGGTCCGTTTTACAGAACGGCAGTACTCCTTCATACATATGCATGGTGCACTGCCGTACTGAACAGGAATTGGCCCTGTCATGCAGAAATAACTTATTCCTGTACGGCTGCTTGCTGAATCTGAGGGACTGACATAAAACATAAAATGCCTGACAGGATGCACATGTAGCTAGACAGACTACCTCCAAGGTATTAAAATTAAAGTTACCCTACAATAGATTACTTTTAGATAATTAACTATTTTTACCTTATCAATCATGTTGATAAATGAACAGTATGAGCAAGACTCACATTTATCCATTATAAAATTACCTTTTTTTTAAATGATTACCTGTTTCTAAAATATTTTTCAAATGTCTTCCGTTCTTAAAAATGAAATTAATATTACTATCCAATTTATTTCTTAAACCATCATGAGAGGTGATCTGTAATTTCTAGTTTTTAGCCACTATATCTCTTGATTTTTCACCTTGGTTGTTAAATAATAAAACCATCACTCTATCATATTTCACATTTATATCAGTATTAACATTATTTTCAACACACCTCATCTCATTATATTAAATGACAAAACCCTTTTACTTAAGACTTCATTTTCAACCTTTTCAACCAGTCCTACTGGGTATCCTCTCTCATATGACGTTTTTGAGAATATTTCATTAAGACACTTATTTTCTTCAGAAATCACCCAGGAAAGTCTAACCATTTGTTCCTTAACCAAACTATATTTCTGTTTGAAAGGATGGTAACTGTTAAAAAAAATAAACATGAATTAGAAAATGTATGTTTTTGAAATACAGATGACTCAAACCTCTTATCATTAATATTTTTATAAACCACAATATATAAAAATAATATTATAATTATTAACTTCATAAGTAAATTTCAAAAAAAAAAAAATCAGTAGTATTAGTAAATACCATAAAAATCTTTGAAACAATGGAGATCTTTCCAAATTAAAAATATGTAATCCAGGAATCTTGCATAAAATGTTATATTTGAATAAAATTCAGTCTCCTAGTACAACATGATAATATTAGCATATATAGGTGCAGAAGTTGCACCAAATCCTTTTCTTTGCAGTAAGTTCATAGGTAGGTACTAGGCTATCTGCCCGAAGGCATTTATAAGCCTAGCCGGAATGTGTCGGCTTTCGCCGCCCCCTTAGATTAGTTCCCTGTGCCTCTGTCCAGCAGAGCCATTGAAGTGATCCCTGGGGTAAACTTTGTTTCCCATCCACTCATCAAGGTTTCTCTTGAAGAGGGATAGCAAGGAGCTCTGCCTAATGTAGATTGGAATCTTGTTCAAGAGCAGGGGAAGTCTCTGGGACAGGAATCTTTCCCTCCAGCACATCCTATTTATTGTTGTGGTGAGGTTTAGATCCCTGGAGCATGTGGCTCGAGGGGATATGGTTTTCTTTAGGTGGAGCATGTCCATCAATTCTGGGTTGGACATGGCCTTGTATGTCAGGCAGAGATCACCTCTGAGTAGGCGGTATGCAATCGAGTACAGACGGAGTTTCTTCATTCGAGCTGCATAGGGCATCTGCTTGAGGCCAGTGATCCTCTTGGTGAGGTACTTCTGTTGTCTTTCCAGTTGTTGCAGGTGTCTTGTAAGGTACATCCCAAATGGGGCATTGTACTCCATGATGGTTCCGATGAGTGATGCGTAGAGGGGCCCAATGACCTCTTTCAATCTGGATGCAAACCCTTTTGTGATTGGGTGGGACACATAGAAGGATTTTCTAACCACTTTGGCAATGTGATTATCAAAGGAGAGGTTACTATCTACTTGGGTCCCCAGATCCCTTATTATGTCTTCCGTATTTAGGGGGCTACCACCTATGTGGTAGTTTGTGGGCACTTTGTTTTTTCCAAAGGGGATGACTATGCACATTTTAGCATTTAGCTTGAGGCCATGGTTTTGACACCAGGTATCTGTCTCAGTGAGACCCTTTCGGAGGATGTCTGTGTCAACCAGAGAGTCAATTATCACCTCTAGTTTGCAGTCGTCTGCAAACTTGGTCAGCCATAGTTGTCCTGTGCTTGCCTGTACCTCTGAGAAGTATATGCCAAACAGGAGGGGTCCTAGGACTGAGCCCTGGGGAATGCCACTTGTAATCAGTTTAGAGTCAGACCTAGTGCCCGCAACTCTTACCATTTCAGTTCTTTCAGTGAGCCAGTTGGCAACCCATCTCGTGACGTAGGGGTTTATGTTCAGACTGGTGAGCTTGTCTATAATACCTGAGTGGGGAATGGTGTTGAAGGCCTTTGCGAGGTCTAGGTAGGCTGTGTGGACCACCTTTCCCTCATCTATAACCTTGGTAACTGTGTCAAAGAAGTCCACCAGGTTTAGGAGTCATGATCTACCCTTAAAGCCAAACTGGGTAGGGTCCAGTGTTTGGAGGTTTCCAATGTCTCTGTTAATGAGATCCATGATGATGCGCTCCATAACTTTGCAGACCAAGCTAGTCAGGCTTATAGGGTGATGGTTCCTGGGGTCTGTTGTGGCTCCACCTTTGTGGACTGGAATAACTGTTGCTGTGGGCATGTAGCCTGTGAAGGGGCTGAGTTTAAACAGTGTGTTTAGGTGAGGGGTTAGTTCATCTTTGAGCTCATGTAGGACGCAGCCTGGGACACTGTCCGGTCCCATTGATGCTGTGTTTTTGGCTTTGGAGAGGACTGTTTTAACCTTAGTGTCTGTGATTTCAGGGGCACTACATTCTTCTGGTATAGTTATGGGCCCTTTTGGGGGTGAGAGGGGGGTGAAGTTTGCACTGAACCTGTGTGCCGGGATGTTGGCTATATCGGTCTGTTTAGTGTATTTTGTGCCCTTCTGCACTAACTCTGAGCAGATCTGAGAATTGCAACTTAGATTCTTGACATAGCTAAAGAATGCCTTGTGGTTATCTTTGGAGTCCATGGCAATTTTTCTTTTGAAGCTAGCCTTGGATGATTTTATGAGGGAACGTAGTTTCTTGCTGATACTGATCAGGGATGTCTTCCCTTCTTGGGATTTTATTCTTTTCCATACTAGTTTCCTCCTATTGTATAGCTTGCTTATGGCAGGGGTCCACCAGACTGGTTTTCTTTTCTTGGAGGAGTGAGTCTTGGTTTTGTTTGGGATAGCACTATCCATGCATTCTCTTAGGTGCCCGTAGAGTGCATTAGTAAAGGATTTTGCAGCTTGGATAGTGTTATCCTTTAGCATAGGGGCTTTGAAACTTCCCACCTCTGTCATAAGTAACGTGAAGTTTGCTTTTGAAAAGTTTTTCATGGTAGTTTCTTTGACTGGGGGTGGAGGCGGAATGTGGATATTCAGAGAGACTAGTTTATGGTCAGATCTAACCAGCGAGGGTTTGACCTCTGGTGTGGAACACTGGTCGCCTATGTTGGTGATGACCAGGTCCAATAAGTTGTCACCTCTGGTGGAAGTGTTGACCAGTTGATCCAGGGCATTTGAGTTTATAAATTCTAGGAAATGTTGAGCAAGGAAGTTTGTACTTGAGTAGTTCTCCCAGTTAATATTTGGGTAATTGAAATCACCCAATATCAGGGTGTTTGGTAGGACCTTTATTTTTCTCAGTGTTTCCAGGAATGCAGTGTGGGAGTCCTGGGACATGGTGGGTGATCTGTAGCAAGCTATCATTTGAATAGCAGTTTTGCCCATTGTTAGTGGCACATGGATGATCTCTGAAGCATCGTGCTGTGTCACTAACCTGGAATTGTGGGTATCCTTGATGAATATGGATACTCTCCTGCCTCTTGTATTTCAGTCCAGGTTTTGTGGCTGAAATGTATGGTATGAGTTGTAACCTGGTAGTGCTGGGGTGCTCTCTGGAGCCTTAAACCAGGTTTCTGTTACTGCGCATATATCAATTTTCTCCATACCGAGGAGTGCCTCGAGTGCATCCATTTTGAGCTTTAGACTTTTGGCATTGAGTAGCATTACCCTCAGTTTTTTGTTACTTGCGCTATTTACGGCGGTGGGTTTGCCTTTTGAGCCTTGCCTAAACAAGGCACTATGGGGGTGGCAAGAGCCTTGGACAGTATTCAAAACCCTAAGGGTGACAGGTGCAAGCCATCTCTAGTGAAGCAGCATGGCTTGTCGAGCATGTCATCCCAGGCTGACAGACACTGGATCCCCTTAGAATGACACCAGAAGCTTAGCCAATTGTTAAAATTGATATTTTTTTCTCTATACCGTAGTATCATTCTCGATGAGGGCAGGATGCTACTCAGGGTCAGGGTCATACCGGCCTGGGCTATGTAATCAGAGAGCTCCTCCATGTCTCTTTTCATGTAGTCTAGGGAGGTATGGCTCAGGTCATTCACACCAACATGGACAATGACAGAGTCATATTTGTACTTGATCTGGAGTGACTGAGTTGCTTGTGTTATCTGGTGGATCCTGGCACCCGACAGGCAGCTAACAGTAACCTTCTCCTTGTTCAACCTATTGAGTGGGACATCAGTGTGCCTGACTATAGAGTCACCTATTACTATTGTGTTGGGTATGTTATTTTGCCTTAAGGGCTGTGACTGTGTGGCACACTGGTTTTGTGACGTATGTGTTTCATGGTTTGTGTTGGCGGGTGGAGGTTGCTTGGATGTCTGCTTTGGAGGTCTCTGTTGCTTTTGTAGATTTTTATTTAGAGCCTCTGAGTATGTTTTCATGTATTTATGTGTGTTTTTTTGCCGGTGCTGGTTTCATAGGTCTATGTGAGACTGGTGGCGTGATGCAAGTAATTCCCTTCTCCTCTAGACTGCCTGGTCCAGTCTTGGGTTGAGAGAGCTTAGCCTCCAGTTTGACTGTATAATTGCATCTCTGAAAATGTAGTAGTGTTTGGTGGAAGGAGGAGAGGGTTGTCTGTGTACATAAGGCAATTGTAAAATTGCCTCAACATGCCAAGATTCACCAGTTGGACCAGGCAGTACACCTGAAACGGCCATTTAGACATGCATGGATAGGTACAGTGAACTGTTTTACTGATTGGCAGGTAAGGTCAAAAAGAGAGCATTGTCCTTCTCTACAGTATAGGGGGGGGTCTAGTACTATGGTTTATTAGTACTTGCAATGAGTTTTGAGCAATTGCCGGGATGACAAGTGAATGGTTTGAGTGCTTAAGTTGAAAGTTTGTCTAGTTCCAAGGGAAAAATTGAAGAGCAGACTTTGTGGAGCCGGGAATAGTTATAACCTAGCAAACCGGCGCTGTCCAGTGTGCAAAACTAAGCAAATGCGGGTTTTATAGCAGGGAAATGAAAGAGATAGAAATTAGCTCAAAATGGCCAATAAACTACTAATTTCTGGGCTGAAACCACTCCTCCAGGGACAGATAGGCTACTCAAAGCTCACACTCTCACAGTGAACAGAGAAACTTCCTTCTAACCAAGTAAGGTATGGGCAAACACAGAAACCACTAACACAGCCCTGAATTCAGCGCTAACCTAAAAACTGGACTATACTAGCTTAGAAAGGTGGGAAAACAAGTATTTTTTTTTTGTTTTATTGTTTTTTTCAGAAAATAAAGCAGATACAATAAAAAAACACTTTAAATGCACAGAAATGGCATTGCACTTGAGTGTGTAGCGTACAACAGTTAAACAGGTAATTTAAACACAAAAACAACTTTTTTAAACTGCAGGCAGTAAAATAAGTACAATATGTAGCTGAAACAAGCTTTTTAAATCACAGAAACTCTAGAAAATTGGTGTTTTAGGTGGAATTATCTAAAGGCAGCAAGAAAATACAAATAATTATACTTCTCAAAAGTCTCTCTTTTGTCTCTCTGCTGCTGTAGAACTCTGCAGGGCACCAGGCAGGAGCTTGCTGAGCTGTATACTAGCAGAAAAAACTTGCAAATGCGGGTTATATAGCAGGGAAATGAAAGTGATAGAAATTAGCCCAAAATTGCCAATAAATTACTAATTTCTGGGCTGAAACCACTCCTCCAGGGACAGCTAGGCTGCTCAAAACTCCATCTCTCACAGTGAACAGAGAAACTTCCTTCTATCCAAGTAAGGTATGGGCAAACACAGAAAGTTGTACCACAGCCCTGAATTGAGCATGAACCTGAAAACTGGAATATACTAGCTTAGAAAGGTGGGAAACTTATTTTTTGTTTTTCTTCAGAAAGTAAAGCAGATACAATCAAAAAAAAAATTTAAATGCACTGAAATGGCTATCACACTTGAGTGTGTAGCTTACAATAGTTAAACAGGTAATTGAAACACAAAAACAACTTTTTTAAAGTGCAAGCAGTAAAATAAGTACAATATGTTGCTGAAACAAGCTTTTTTAATCACAGAAAGTTTAGAAATTTGGTGTTTCAGATGGAATAAGCTAAAGGCAGCAAGAAAATGCAAAAAAATATATACTTAATCACTCCAAAGTGTCTCTTTTGTTTCCCTGCTGCTGTAGAACTCTGCAGGGCACCAGGCAGGAGCTTGCTGAGCTGTATACTAGCACAAAAACCTTGCAAATGTGGGTTTTATAGCAGGGAAATGAAAGTGATAGAAATTAGCCCAAAATGGCTAATAAACTACTAATTTCTGGGCTGAAACCACTCCTCCAGGGACTGATAGGCTGCTCAAAGCTCCCTCTCTCACAGTGAACAGAGAAACTTCCTTCTATCCAAGTAAAGTATAGGCAAACACAGAAACCTGCAACACAGCCCTGAATTCAGCACTAACCTGAAAACTGGACTATACTAGCTTAGAAAGGTGGAAAAACAAGTCTTTTATTTTGTTTTTTTTCAGGAAATAAAGCAGATACTATAAAAAACACTTTAAATGCATAGCAATGGCAATCAGCATTGAGTATGTAGCCTACAACAGTTAAACAGGTAATTTAAACACAAAAACGAATTTGTTAAAGTGCAGGCAGTAAAATAAGTACAATATGTAGCTGAAACAAGCTTTTTAAATCACTGAAACTCTAGAAAATAGTTATTTTAGGCAGAATTTCCTAAAGGCAGCAAGAAAATACAATAAAATGATACTTAATCACTCCAAAGTCTCTCTTTTGTTTCTCTGCTGCTGTAGAACTCCGTAGGGCACCAGGCAGGAGCTTTCTGAGCTGTATACTAGCACAAAAATCTTGCAAATGCGGGTTTTATATCAGGGAAATGAAAGTGATAGAATTAGCCCAAAATGGCCAATAAACTACTAATTTCTGGGCTGAAACTACTCCTCCAGGGACAGCTAGGCTGCTCAAAGCTCCCTCTCTCAAAGTGATCAGAGAAACTTCCTTCTATCCAAGTAAGGTATGGGCAAACACAGAAACTTGTAATTAGCCCTAAATTCAGACTAACCTGAAAACTGGAATATACTAGCTTAGAAAGGTGGGAAAACAAGTATATATATTTTTTTTCAGAAAGTAAAGCAGATACAATCATAAAAACACTGTAAATGCACAGAAATGGCTATCACACTTGAGTGTGTAGCCTACAGCAGTTAAACTGCTAATTTAAACATAAAAATGACTTTGTTAAAGTGCAGACAGTAAAATAAGTACAATATGTAGCCGAAACAAGCTTTTTAATTCACAGAAACTCTAGAAAATCGGTATTTTAGGTGGAATTAGATAAAGGTAGCAAGAAAATACAATAAAATGATACTTAATGACTCCAAAGTTTCTATTTTGTTTCTCTGCTGCTGTAGAACTCTGCAGGGCACCAGGCAGGAGCTTGCTGAGCGGTATACTAGCACAAAAACCTTGCAAATGTGGGTTTGATAGCAGGGAAATGAAAGAGATAGAAATTAGCCCAAAATGGCCAATAAACTACTACTTTCTGGGCTGAAACCACTGCTCCAGAGACAGGCTGCTCAAAGCTCCCTCTCTCACAGTAAACAGAGAAACTTCCTTCTATCCAAGTAAGGTATGGGCAAACAAAGAAACCTGTAACACAGCCCTGAATTCAGCACTAACCTGAAAACTGGACTATACTAGCTTAGAAAGGAGGGAAAAGAAGTATATATTTTTTTTTCAGAAAATAAAGCAGATACAATAAAAAACACTTTAAATGCACAAACATGACTATCACACTTGAGTGTGTAGCCTACAACAGGTAAACAGGTAATTTAAACACAAAAACGACTTTGTTAAAGTGCAGGCAGAAAAAAGTACAATATGTAGCTGAATCAAGCTTTTTATATTGCAGAAACTCTAGAAAATTGGGATTTTAGTCTGAGTTAGCTAAAGGCAGAAAGAAAATGCAGAAAATTATACTTAATCACTCCAAAGTCTCTCTTTTGTCTTTCTGCTGCTATAGAACTATGCAGGGCACCAGACAGAAGCTTGCTGAGCTGTATACTAGCACAAAAAACTTGCAAATGCAGGTTATATATCAGGGAAATTAAAGTGATACAAGTAAGCCCAAAATGGCCAATAAACTACTAATTTCTGGGCTGAAAACACTCCTCCAGGGACAGCTAGGCTGCTCAAAGCTCCCTCTCTCACAGTGAACAGAGAAAATTCCTTCTATGAAAGTAAGATATGGGCAAACACAGAAAGTTGTACCACAGCCCTGAATTCAGCACTAACCTGAAAACTGGAATATACTAGCTTAGAAAGGTGGGAAAACAAGTATATGTTTTGTTTTTTCTTCAGAAAGTAAAGCAGATAAAATAAAAAAAACCTTTAAATGCACAGAAATGGCTATCACACTTGAGTGTGTAGCATACAACAGTTAAGCAGGTAATTTAAACACAAAAACAACTTTGTTAAATTACATGCAGTAAAATAAGTACAATGTGTTAGCTGAAGCAAGCTTTTTAAATCACAAAACCTCTAGAAAATCAGTGTTTTAGGCGGAATTAGCTAAAGGCAGCAAGAAAATTCAGAACAATGATAATTAATCACACCAAAGTCTCTCTTTTGTCTCTCTGCTGCTGTAGAACTCTGCAGGGCACCAGACAGGAGCTTGCTGAGCTGTATACTAGCACAAAAAACCTTGCAAATGTGGGTTGTATAGCAGGGAAATGATAGAAATTAGCCCAAAATGGCCAATAAACTACCAATTTCTGGGCTGAAACCACTCCTCCAGGGACAGCTATGCTGCTCAAAGCTCCCTCCCTCTCTCAGTGTACAGAGAAACTTCCATCTATCCAAGTAAGGTATGGGCAAACATAGAAATTTATACCGCAGCCCTGAATTCAGCATTAACCTGAAAACTGGAATATACTAGCTTAGAAAGGTGGGAAAACAAGTATATATATATATATATATATATATATATATATATATATATATATTTTTTTTTTTTTTTCAGAAAGTAAAGCAGATACAATCATAAAAACACTGTAAATGCACAGAAATGGCTATCACACTTGAGTGTGTAGCCTACACCAGTTAAATAGGTAATTTAAACACAAAAAGACTTTGTTGAAGTGCAGGCAGTAAAATAAGTACAATATGTAGGTGAAACAAGCTTTATAAATTACAAAAACTCTAGAAAATTGGTATTTTAGGCGGAATTAGCTAAATGCAGCAAGAAAATACAATAAAATGATACTTAATCACTCCAAAGTCTCTCTTTTGTTTCTCTGCTGCTGTAGAACACTGCAGGGCACCGGGCAGGAGCTTTCTGAGCTGTATACTAGCACAAAAAAACTTGCAAATGTGGGTTTTATAGCAGGGAAATGAAAGTGATAAAAATTAGCACAAAATGGCCAATAAACTACTAATTTCTGGGCTGAAACCACTCCTCCAGGGACAGCTATGCTGCACAAAGCTCCGTCTCTCACAGTGAACAGAGAAACGTCCTTCAATCCAAGTAAGTTATGGGCAAACACAGAAACTTGTAACACACCCCTGAATTCAGCACTAACCTGAAAACTGGACTATACTAGCTTAGAATGGTGGGAAAACAAGTATTTTTTTTGTTTTTTTTCAGAAAATAAAACAGAGACAATAAAAAAACACTTTAAATGCACAAAAATGACTATCACACTTGAGTGTGTAGCCTACAACAGTTAAACAGGTAATTTAAACACAAAAATGACTTTGTTAAAGTGCAGACAGTAAAATAAGTACAATATGTAGCTGAAACAAGCTTTTTAAATCACAGAAACTCTAGAAAATCAGTGTTTTAGGCGGAATTAGCTAAAGGCAGCAAGAAAATGCAAAAAAATGATACTTAAACCACTCCAAAGTCTCTCTTTTGTTTCTCTGCTGCTGTAGAACTCTGCAAGGCACCAGGCAGGAGCTTGCAGAGCTGTATACTAGCACAAAAAATTGCAAATGTGAGTTTTATAGCAGGGAAATGAAAGAGATAGAAATAAGCCCAAAATGGCCAATAAACTACTAATTTCTGGGCTGAAAATACTCATCAGGTACAGATGGGCTAATCAAAGCTTCCTCTCTCACAGTAACAGAGAAACTTCCTTCTCTCCAAGTAAGGTATGGGCAAACACAGAAACTTGTAACACAGCCCTGAATTCATTAACCTGAAAACTGGAATATACTAGCTTAGAAAGGTGGGAAAACAAGTATATTTTTTCTGGGGTTTTTTTTGTTTGTTTCAGAAAATAAAGCAGATACAATTGGAAAAAAACACTTTAAATGCACAGAAATGGCTATCACACTTGAGTGAGTAGCCTACAACAGTTAAACAGGTACTTTAAACACAAAAATGACTTTGTTAAAGTGCAGGCAGTAAAATAAGTATGATATGTAGCTGAAATAAGCTTTTTAAATCACAAAAACTCTAGAAAATTGGTGTTTTAGGCGGAATTATCTAAAGGCAGCAAGAAAATGCAGAAAAATGATACTTAATTACTCCAAAGTCTCTCTTTTATCTCCTGCTGCTGTAGAACTCTGCAGGGCACCAAGCAGGAGCTTGCTGAGCTGTATACTAGCACAAAAACCTTGCAAATGGGGGGTTTATAGCAGGGAAGGGAAAGACATAGACATTAGCCCAAACTGGCTAATAAACTACTAATTTCTAGGCTGAAACCACTCCTCCAGGGACAGCTAGGCTGCTCAAAGCTCCCACTCTCACAGTGAACAGAGAGACTTCCTTCTATCCAAGTAAGGTATGGGCAAACACAGAAACCACTAACACAGCCCTGAATTCAGCGCTAACCTAAAAACTGGACTATACTAGCTTAGAAAGGTGGGAAAACCAGTATTTTTTTTTTTGTTTGTTTTTTCAGAAAATAAAGCAGATACAATAAAAAACACTTCAAATGTACAGAAATGGCATCACACTTGAGTGTGTAGCCTACAACAGTTAAACAGGTAATTTAAACACAAAAACAACTTTGTTAAACTGCAGGCAGTAAAATAAGTACAATATGTAGCTGAAACAAGCTTTTTAAATCACAGAAACTCTAGAAAATTGGTGTTTTAGGCGGAATTATCTAAAGGCAGCAAGAAAATACAAATAATTATACTTCTCCAAAGTCTCTCTTTTGTCTCTCTGCTGCTGGAGAACTGTGCAGGGCACCAGGCAGGACCTTGCTGAGCTGTATACTAGCACAAAAAACTTGCAAATGTGGGTTATATAGCAGGGAAATGAAAGTGATAGAAATTAGCCCAAAATTGCCAATAAATTACTAATTTCTGGGCTGAAACCACTCCTCCAGGGACAGCTAGGCTGCTCAAAGCTCCCTCTCTCACAGTGAACAGAGAAATTTCCTTCTATCCAAGTAAGGTATGGGCAAACACAGAAACTTGTACCACAGCCATGAATTCAGCACTAACCTGAAAACTGGAATATACTAGCTTAGAAAGGTGGGAAAACAAGTATATTTTTTGTTTTTTCTTCAGAAAGTAAAGCAGATACAATCAAAAAACACTTTAAATGCACAGAAATGGCTATCACACTTGTGTGTGTAGCCCACAACAATTAAACAGGTAATCCAAACACAAAAACAACTTTTTTAAAGTGCAAGCAGTAAAACAAGTACAATATGTAGCTGAAACAAGCTTTTTAAATCACAGAAGCTCTAGAAAATCAGTGTTTTAGGCAGAATTAGCTAAAGGCAGCAAGAAAATACAATAAAATGATACTTAATCACTTCAAAGTCTCTCTTTTGTTTCTCTGCTGCTGTAGAACTCTGCAGGGCACGAGACAGGAGCTTGCTGAGGTGTATACAAGCACAAAAAAACTTGCAAATGTGGGTTTTATAGCAGGGAAATTAAAGTGATAGAAATTAGCCCAAAACTGGCCAATAAACTACTAATTATTGGGCTGAAACTGCTCCTCCAGGGAATGCTAGTCTGCTCAAAGCTCCCTCTCTCACAGTGAACAGAGAAACTTCCTTCTATCCAAGTAAGGTATGGGCAAACGCAGAAAGTTGTACCACAGCCCTGAATTCAGCACTAACCTGAAAACTGGAATATACTATCTTAGAGAGGTGGGAAACAAGTATATTTTTTGTTTTTCTTCAGAAAGTAAAGTAGATACAATCAAAAAAAATTTAAATGCACAGAAATGGCTATCACACTTGAGTGTGTAGCTTACAACAGGTAATTGAAACACAAAAACAATTTTTTTAAAGTGCAGGCAGTAAAATAAGTACAATATGTTGCTGAAACAAGCTTTTTTAATCACAGAAACTTTAGAAATTTGGTGTTTCAGATGGAATAAGCTAAAGGCAGCAAGAAAATACAATAAAATGATACTTAATCACTCCAAAGTCTCTCTTTTGTTTCTCTGCTGCTGTAAAACTCTGCAGGGCACCTGGCAGGAGCTTTCTGAGCTGTATACTAGCACAAAAAACTTGCAAATGCGGGTTTTATAGCAGGGAAATGAAAGTGATAGAAATTAGCACAAAATGGCCAATAAACTACTAATTTCTGGGCTGAAATCACTCCTCCAGGGACAGATAGGCTGCACAAAGCTCACTCTCTCACAGTGAACAGAGAAACTTCCTTCTATCCAAGTAAGGTATGGGCAAACACAGAAACTTATAACACAGCCCTGAATTCATCACTAACCTAAAAACTGGTAATATACTAGCTTAGAAAGATGGGAAAACAACTACATTTTTTTTTCCAAACGTAAAGCAGATACAATCAAAAAAACACTTTAAATGCACAGAAATAGCAATCACAATTGAGTGTGTAGCCTACAACAGTTAAACAGGTAATTTAAACACAAAAATGACTTTGTTAAAATGCAGGCAGTAAAATAAGTACAATATGTAGCTGAAACGAGCTTTTTAAATCACAGAAACTCTAGAAAATTGGTGTTTTAGGCGGAATTATCTAAAGGCAGCAAGAAAATGCAGAAAAATGATACTTAATTACTCCAAAGTCTCTCTTTTATCTCCTGCTGCTGTAGAACTCTGCAGGGCACCAAGCAGGAGCTTGCTGAGCTGTATACTAGAACAAAAACTTTGCAAATGGGGGTTTATAGCAGGGAAATGAAAGACATAGACATTAGCCCAAAATTGCTAATAAACTACTAATTTCTGGGCTGAAACCACTCCTCCAGGGACAGATAGGCTGCTCAAAGCTCCCACTCTCACAGTGAACAGAGAGACGTCCTTCTAATCAAGTAAGGTATGGGCAAACACAGAAACCACTAACACAGCCCTGAATTCAGTGCTAACCTAAAAACTGGACTATACTAGCTTAGAAAGGTAGGAAAACAAGTATTTTTTTGTTTTTTTTTTTTTTAGAAAATAAAGCAGATACAATCAAAAAAACACTTTAAATGCACAGAAATGGCTATCACACTTGAGTGTGTAGCTTACAACAGGTAATTGAAATACAAAAACAACTTTTTTAAAGTGCAGGCAGTAAAATAAGTACAATATGTTGCTGAAACAAGCTTTTTTAATCACAGAAACTTTAGAAATTTGGTGTTTCAGATGGAATAAGCTAAAGGCAGCAAGAAAATACAATAAAATGATACCTAATCACGCCAAAGTCTCTCTTTTCTTTCTCTGCTGCTGTAGAACTCTGCAGGGCACCTGGCAGGAGCTTTCTGAGCTGTATACTAGCACAAAAAACTTGCAAATGCGGGTTTTATAGCAGGGAAATGAAAGTGATAGAAATTAGCACAAAATGGCCAATAAACTACTAATTTCTGGGCTGAAACCACTCCTCCAGGGACAGATAGGCTGCACAAAGCTCATTCTCTCACAGTGAACAGAGAAACTTCCTTCTATCCAAGTAAGGTATGGGCAAACACAGAAACTTGTAACACAGCCCTGAATTCATCACTAACCTGAAAACTGGTAATATACTAGCTTAGAAAGATGGGAAAACAACTACATTTTTTTTCCAAACGTAAAGCAGATACAATCAAAAAAACACTTTAAATGCACAGAAATAGCAATCACACTTGAGTGTGTAGCCTACAACAGTTAAACAGGTAATTTAAACACAAAAATGACTTTGTTAAAGTGCAGGCAGTAAAATAAGTACAATATGTAGCTGAAACAAGCTTTTTAAATAAAATCGGTATTTTAGGTGGAATTAGCTAAAGGCAGCAAGAAAATACAACAAAATGATACTTAATCACTCCAAAGTCTCTCTTTTGTTTCTCTGCTGCTGTAGAAATCTGCAGGGCACCAGGCAGGAGTTTTCTGAGCTGTATACTAGCACAAAAAACTTGCAAATGTGGGTTTTATAGCAGGGAAATGAAAGTGATAGAAATTAGCCCAAAATGGCTAATAAACTACTAATTTCTGGACTGAAACCACTCCTCCAGGGATAGCTAGGCTGCTCAAAGCTCCCTCTCTCACAGTGAACAGAGAAACTTCCTTCTATCCATGTAAGGTATGGGCAAACACAGAAACTTGTACCACAGCCATGAATTCAGCACTAACCTGAAAACTGGAATATACTAGCTTAGAAAGGTGGGAAAACAAGTATATTTTTTGTTTTTTCTTCAGAAAGTAAAGCAGATTCAATCAAAAAAACACTTTAAATGCACAGAAATGGCTATCACACTTGTGTGTGTGTAGCCCACAACAGTTAAACAGGTAATCTAAACACAAAAATGACTTTTTTAAAGTGCAGGCAGTAAAA
The DNA here is from genome assembly GCF_019279795.1 of Protopterus annectens. Classification (NCBI taxonomy): domain Eukaryota; kingdom Metazoa; phylum Chordata; order Ceratodontiformes; family Protopteridae; genus Protopterus; species Protopterus annectens. Next base: position 384,275,033 of record NC_056733.1, read on the forward strand.
TAAGTACAATATGTAGCTGAAACAAGCTTTTTAAATCACAGAAACTCTAGAATATCAGTGTTTTAGGCAGAATTAGCTAAAGGCAGCAAGAAAACACAATAAAATGATACTTAATCACTCCAAAGTCTCTTTTTTGTTTCTCTGCTGCTATAGAACTCTGCAGGGCACCAGACAGGAGCTTGCTGAGCTGTATACAAGCACAAAAAACTTGCAAATGTGGGTTTTATAGCAGGGAAATGAAAGTGATAGAAATTAGCCCAAAATGGCCAATAAACTACTAATTTCTGGGCTGAAACTGCTCCTCCAGGGACAGCTAGGCTGCTCAAAGCTCCCTCTCTCACAGTGAACAGAGAAACTTCCTTCTATTCAAGTAAGGTATGTGCAAACACAGAAACTTGTAACACAGCCCTGAATTCAGCACTAACCTGAAATCTGGACTATACTAGCTTTGAAAGGCAGGGAATCAAGTATATATTTTTTTAATTTTTTTTCAGAAAATAAAGCAGATACTATCAAAAACACGTTAAATGCACAGAAATGGCTATCACACTTGAGTGTGCAGCCTACAACAGTTAAACAGGTAATTTAAACACAAAAACAACTTTGTTAAAGTGCAGGCAGTAAAATAAGTACAATATGTAGCTCAAACAAGCTTTTTAAATCTCAGAAACCCTAGCAAATCGGTGTTTTTGGTGGAATTATCTAAAGGCAGCAAGAAAATGCAAAAAATATATACTTAAAAGTCTCTCTTTTGTTTCTCTGCTGCTGTAGAACTCTGCAGGGCTCCAGGCAGGAGCTTGCTGAGCTGCATACTAGAACAAAAACCTTGCAAATGCGGGTTTTTAGGCATTTAAATTAGAATTAAAAGAGATAGAAATTAGCACAAAATGGCCAATAAACTACTAAATTCTGTGCTGAAACCTCTCCTCCAGTGATAGATATGATGCTCAAAGCTCCCTCTCTCACAGTGAACAGAGAAACTTCCTTCTATCCAAGTAAGGTATGGGCAAACACAGAAACGTGTAACACAGCCCTGAACGCAGCACTAACCTGAAAACTGGATTATACTAGCTTAGAAAGGCGGGAAAACAAGTATATATTTTTTGTCTTCAGAAAACAAAGCAGATACAATCAAAAAACACTTTAAATGCACATAAATGGCTATCACACTTGAGTGTGTAGCCTACAACAGTTAAACAGGTAATTTAAACAGAAAAATTACTTTGTTAAAGTGCAGGCAGTAAAATAAGTACAATATGTAGCTGAAACAAGCTTTTTAAATCACATAAACTCTAGAAAATCTGTGTTTTAGGCGGAATTGGCTAACAGCAGCAAGAAAATCCAAAAAAATGATAATTAATCACTCTAAAGTTTCTCTTTTGTCTCTCTGCTGCTGTAGAACTCTGCAGGGCACCAGGCAGGAGCTTGCTGAGCTACATACTAGAACAAAAACCTTGCAAATGCGGGTTTTATAGTAGGGAATTAAAAGATAGAAATTAGCCCAAAATGGTTAATAAACCACTAATTTCTGGGCTGAAACCTCTCCTCCAGGGACAGGTAGGCTGTTCAAAGCTCTCTCGCAGTGGACAGAGAAACTTCCTTCTCACCAAGTAAGGTATGGGCAAACACAAAAATTTGTAACACAGCCCTGAATTCAGCCCTAACCTAAAAACTGGTCTATGCTAGCTTAGAAAAGCGGGAAAACAAGTATTTTTTTTTGTTTGTTTTTTTTGTTATTTTCAGAAAATAAAGCAGATACAATAAAAAAAAACACTTTAAATGCACAGAAATGGCTATCACACTTGATTGTGTAGCCTACAACAGTTAAACAGGTAATTTAAAAACAAAAACGACTTTGCTAAGTGCAGGCAGTAAAATAAGTACAATATGTATCTGAAACAAGCTTTTTAAATCACAAGAAGTACTTCACCAGAGTTCTAGGGGTCATGGCTATTGTTTAACCATGCTTTTGGGTACCACTCACTTGGACTCTTTGTACAGCAGCATTTTGTAGCTGTTAGCACAACAGCTTCTATAATTTCACAGATATTTGTTAGCACAACTAAGTACAGGTAAGACAGTTGTAATTTCATTAAATGGGGAAATCAGAAGATGCTTAACATTTTTATAGCTGGGAAAAGAGGAACAGGTTAACAGCTTCAAGCATCCGGGAAGGTTGCTTGAGGAGTAGGGAGGTCTGAATGAGAAGGTCAAAGCTAAAATCAGAGGGGCTGCAACCAACTGGCACAGAGTGACAGAGGAATGCCAAAGAAGCTGAAAAGTAGGATGTTTAAAATGGTAGTGCAACCACTATGGTATAGAAACCTGGGCAGTGAAGGCAGAGCAGTTGAGGAAGCTAGAGGTGATGGAGATGAAGTGCCTGAGATGGGTGATATAATGCACACTGTGGGACAGACAAAAGAATGAAGACATCAGAGCAGAAGCCCAAGTAGCTCCAGCTGTAGTGAAGGACAAAGAGAACTGATAACAGTGGTCTGGGCACATGTGCAGGAAAGCAGAAGGCAATATGGTGAAGAAGATTTGGGACAGACAGGAAGAAGGAAAGAGGAAACAAGGGTTCCCAGTAATGAAATGAATGGATTGTTTGAGAGAAGGCCTGTGACAATCAGGCATGATTGGTGAATAAGGTAGGAGAGTGGCATTGAATTGAGAAAAATGGCAACAGCTGATACAACACCCTGATCCCACGTAGAGAAATGGGAAAAAGGGGGGTGGATGATGATGATGATTGTTAGCACAACAGCTTCAGTAATGCCAGTGCCAGCTGTTTGCACAGCAGCTTCTATAATTCCATAGCCGGTTATAAGTGCAACTTCTGTAACTCTGCACACAGTAGTTAGGCCAGCAGTTTCAGTAACTCCACAGCCAGCTATTAGAACAGCAGCTTCAGTAATTTCACAGCCAGCTGTTAGGACAGCAGCTTCAGTAACCCCTTAGCCAGATGTTAGCACAGTAGCTCTCTAACCCCACAGACAGATATTTTCACAACAGCTTCAGCAGTTGCACAGCCAGCTGTTACTGAGGCACACTTCAGTTACCATGTAGTTATGTATCCTTGTGTGTTTATTGCAAGCTAAAATGTTGTGGTCATGTGTTATGCATAGTTCTAACTGCTTATATATATATATATATATATATATATATATATATATATATATATTTGAGCCTTTCCTCTTTGTCAGTTCATAATGAGCCTGATTGTTATGGATATGTGTTATGCACATTCACTAGTTGTATTTGTTTAAGGACAAATTGCTATTATTTTCCTTTTCATAAACTGCTCTACATCTCAACTGTGTTAAGAATATTTTTAAATACATTTTTTTCTTAAGCATTTTGTGATCAAATAAACTATTATCATTTTATAGCACATGATAATATAGGGCTCATCATTATGGCATTGTAACAATATGTGTGGTTGTGTTGCTGAAATGAAGGAGATTTAAATGAATGTACAATGTAATAAAGCTGTCACAGCTACATGATGCTTTCTAAAATTATGATTCATATAAAATGGATGTTTTCTTTTTATGCTTGGAATTTTTTTATCATCAGAAAGGTCTGTGATGAGTAAGATCAATGAGCTCCTTCCCCACTCCCATCTCCACTGCCATGTCTGTTATTCCGTTTTATTTACAGGCCAGAATAATCTTTATCTTTCTAAATAGTTTCATTTCATTATAGATTTTAAACTTTGTACCAGAGACCAAATGCAAAGCTTTCCTACTGAAATACTAATTATGGAGGAAATTGTTTATGTTTTGGGAATGTGGGATTACAAACTCATGGATAAACAAACCACTTTTAATTTGCATCTGTTTTCACCACAGTGCATAATAAAGCAAACCTTTCTCTTGTTCTCACAGGGCTGGGATTCCAGAAAGCTCACGAGAGAACAGGACATAATACACAGCATTAAATAGTTTTATGCCTTGGAAGAGTGCTTTCCATAAATTATTCTAGCTCTGCAGTGTCTCAGAGACTCCCAATTCTCTCTTTGCTTGGGTTTTCAATCAGTGAAACAGATAGTGCCTTGGGAGAAAACTTTGAAGTGCCTTTCTCTGAAACAGTTGACAAAACAGATTCAAAAAGAAAGACTACAAGCAATATTGAAAACACAAGGGGCTTAAGATTGCCTTGTCTGACCCCCTTGTCTAAAGTGAGACCAGGCACATACTAGTGCCGTTAGATGACGGCATACAGCAGTTAGAAAGCTGCCTTCTCCTAATGCATAAAGCAGTCAATTTCCAAAACTGCAAGCAAAGGCTGTGAGAACTAAATATTAAGGAGTATTATAATAAGTTGTAAAAGGGGCATAATCGAGTGATGGTAACATGAGCATAGTTAATTGGTACTGTTGTGCTTTTATACAAAGCTAGTAAGCTGCAATTTTTAATCTTACAGACAATTCTAGCTACAGTCACACAGCCATCACATGCTCGCATGTGTGTGCGTGTGTGTGTGCATGCATGTGTGTGTGTTTAAGAGAAAGACAGACCGGGAGAGAATATTTCACTAATGGAGAAAAACTGGAAATTACTAGAGACATTTCTTTCTAGGAAACCCCTAATTTGAAAAGATAAAACAACATTAATGTCACAGAATGAACTTCTACAGCAATTAAATGCGTTGGTTCAGCATATGCGTACGGAATATGAAGTTGTTTTAAACATTAGCTAATGCCAGAATATCAGTTAATTTCAGAAACAGTTTTATGTACAACAAGTGTGTAATATGACATATAGCAAGTAGTTGGTGACAGCATATGAAAATGAATGGAGCATAAACTGCCTTACAGCTGCAAAGTTTAAAATTCAATCTTGACCTCCAGTAACCACATGTACAGAGGCTGCATGATTTCCTCCTGCCTATATGAGTTTTCTTAGGTGTTTGGCTACTCTAAACTTTTCATATACATTGCATTTACCCTTGGTGTTCTTATGCATGTTATGGCAAAAAATATAAAACATTCACGTCAAGAAAGAAATAGAATACTGGGATGGAATAGAATAGTGGACTTAGTTTTGCTGTAAACTGAGTGTCTGTTGTTACTGTAATTTAACCCAAAAGGCAATATGCCGAGGCTCAAGTTCTTTTAAAATGATGAAGTAAAGTTGAATTTTTCTTCTTTTTTCGCTCCAGTGTTCTTTGAGATAGGCCAGCAGTATAGCTGATGGTGTATGGTGTATATCTTGTGCATGGATGTTATGAATAACATGTACATGAGCAAACGCTGGACGCAAAATCAATCAACATGTCAAACATGAACTAAGGATTGCTGCACTCTTTATAAGTTCATTGACAGGATGCAGCTTGGAAGTGGATGACATGATGGAAAGGAGGAGGCTGGATATCCTATGTATCCAGGAGACAAGATGGAATGGCAGTGCAGCAAAGACACTTAGCTTGAAATCCAGAGTCTACTACTCAGGAGGAGGACAGGCTAGAAATGGTGTGAGAAGTGTAGTGAGGGAGAGGCTTTGGAAGGCAGTGAGGGATGTCTTCAGAATTAGCGACAAATTAATGGCAATCAGTCTCCACTGTAAGGATAGGGCACTATTCATAATCTCAGCTTATATCCAAAAACAGTGTTGTCATCATGAGGAAAAATACATTCAGACAACCATTGCAGGACCTATCTGAATAGGATAGGACTACTGCCTATATCCATATTTGTGGGGCAACAGTAATTATGAAGGAGAGGACATTCTAGCATTCTGTCTGGCAAGTGGATTGATAGTGGCCAGCATATGTTCCAGAAAGAGAGGCAGTCACAGGGTCACATGCAAGAGTGGGGGAAATGCAACTCAAGTATATTTCCTCATAGTATGAAAAGTACATTAGGGAATAATCTGTAATTGCAAAGTTATTTCAGGTGAAACAGTCAGGCCACAGCATAAATCACTGGTTACAGCTGCCAGCTGGAAGCAGTGGTCAGAGAGGGACCTAAGGTTAACAGAGATTAGGCTGAAGATCTGGTAGTTGACTGGAGAAAAAGCATAAGAATTCAAAACAATAGTCAGAGTTCTAGCAACTCAAGAAAAAGAGGAGATAGCTGGAGTTGAAGAAGAATGTCAATGCCTAAAATCAGCATGTATAAGCATTATAGAGCAGGTATGTGGCTAAGCCAAGTATAGAAATAAGGTACATAAGGAAAGCTGGTGATGGAATGCAGATGTCCAGTAAGTCATCAAAAGAAAGAATGAGGTGGGAAAAAGTTGGAGATAGAAAAAACATACCAGGCTACGAAGGAATACTGAAAGGCTAACAAAGAGGCTAAGAGAGCAGTTACAATAGTGAAAAACAAGGTATCAGAGAGACTCTCTCAGCTTCTATAAAGTGACTCAGTAGATGGCACAAAGAAACTCTATCAAGTTGTGAGGCAAAGACTGAACGATACAGAAGACAGTCATCAGTCACTCTTCATAAGGGATGCCAGCAACAGCCTGCTCACCAATCCACAGGACTTCATTGGCAGATAGGAGTTCTTCCAGCAGCTTCTGAATGAAGAAAATGCCACAGAACTTGTACTGCCCTAGATATACAGTAGCCTACAATGAATGATGAAGATAAACCTTCCACAGAAGAAGTAAGAACAGCACTAAGGAAAATGAAGTCAGGAAAACCAGTAGCCTTAGATGAGATCACAGCAGATATGATCAAGATATTGGATGAGTTAGGGGAGAAATGACTCCTGGGGGCACTCATGACAGTATGGAGAGAAAGGTATATCCCAGATGACTTAGGGGAATTCACAACTCTGGGCTGTATAGAAGGATCAAACTCCTGTCACACTGCATGAAATTTTTGCTGAGTGTGATTGATAAATGAGTATGCTGAGAAGTAGAAAGTGATATGGGAGATGCACAGTTTGGATTCAGATCAAGATACAACACAGCTGACCTGAAGTTTGCAGTGAGACTGATATGTAAGAAGAAGCTACAGGTGTGGAAGAGTCCAGCTCGTAATTCCTAGACATGGAAAAAGCACAAGAAAAGGTCCTAAGAAAGCCAATTTGGACAGTTCTGTAATGGCTGGTAGTCCGGGAAACATTGGTAGAATTAGTATGGGCTATGTGTAATGACCCAATCACACAAGTACAATTAGTGTTTTAACTCACAGATGCATTCCCAGTGGGAGTGGAGGAGCATCATGGTTCAACACTGAGCCCACTGCCACTCATACTGGCGATGGACTACGTTAGCAAAAAGGTCAGCGGGTACAGATTAAAAAAGTTACTGTGTACAGGCAGAATTTAAACAAGAACTATAGCAAATGATAGGAGAAGGAAATGAAAACTGAAGGCATGTGGGATGAAATTGAATACAGATAAGCAGTTGCAATGGCAGACAATGGGGGAATCAGAAGAAGCTGAAAAATTGAGATATTGGGGAACACAGGGGAATTGGTTAACAGATTCATGTATGTGGGAGGGCTGATTTAGGAGAAGTCTGAATGAATTAGTCAAAGTTAGAATCAGACAGTCTGTAGCCAACTGGTACTGAGTGTCAGGGGTAGTGTATGACAGAAGAATTCCAAAGAAGTTGAAAAGTAAGGTGTACAAAACAGTGACATGACCATTACTGCTGTATGGTACTGTAACCTCTGCAGTAAAGGAGGAAGCTTGAGGTGATGGAGATTAATTGCACATACTACTCAACCTGGAAACTTCAAAACTCTGGACAACGACACACAAAAAGTACGTACAGCTGGACAAAAATGTGGGTGCTGATTAACGTAAAATCTGTATGCATAATTATGCAACCCCTCCCACTCCAGTGGAGGTGTGGGATACCATAATTCAAATGCAAATTGCAAAACAGACAGACAAAATATTATATAACACAAAATATAATCAGAACACTAATAATCAAATTTTTAGGCTTTTTATTTTTGAAAAAATATGTTATAACAAATATTTTGTATTGTAGCTCTTAATTGGACAATACCAGTAAATAATGACTGTTCCTGACTTGGGGCCTTCATCCCTAATTAATTTTGCTGGACTTGGACCCTTCATTCCTAATTAATTTTGCTACTGCTCCTCATTTACCTACACAAATTGCACTCACTGCTTTTGGTACTTAATACCGTGCCTATTATAAACAACCAGAATCAAAACAGATTACGTTATAAATTACTGAGTGGAAGCCAGTGAGAAAGTAAGAGTGCCATTTAACTAGCATCACTATAAAATCATTTTGTGTACACACAACACTTTTAAAACACACTAGCTTTATACATAAGGCAGAGCAACACATTTTTGAAAGTGATACACAGTTGTAACATTAGAACACTGGAAATGTATGGGGATTTGTAATGTAGCCCTGTAAATATCAACACATAACACACTTAGGACAAAACCATGGCAGTTTGCACTCACGAAGTAAGCAGTCTAGAAAATAGCTTACCATTACCATTCAAAGTAGAAAAGTAAAGAAAAAAAAAGTGCCAAGAAAACTTTTTCCCTAACTGGATATGAGTCCAAAATAGTTAACTCTAACAATGCTGCTTCTGTAAAGGGAAAAACATTGCTCAAACGGACATCATCACCATTCACCAGGAATTATTTTAATTCAGTGAACCATGTAAAACTCAGCAAACAAGCCAGAAGAGTTTATTTCAGAAGTATTAGGTTTAACCATAATGCACAGTAGTCTGCGTGCCAGCTGCATGAGTGCCCCAATCAGATATTTACAGGAAGCAAGCACATGTTGTCAATAAGTCTGTATACACTTAGCATCTACACCTAGCCCACCTCTCCAGTACGTAGAAGTCATTTGCAAGAGAACAAAATGAAAAGTGCTTCACAGCATCAGACATCTGGAGATGAGCCCAACAGAGCCAAATACTGTGTTTGCTAGCTGCCATGGAGTTAGAATATAACAACACATTAGCAAGAATAGCTAAATAATGCCACCAAAACACTCATAGTACCACAAAACAACTAGGAAAACTTTAATACTGTAAGGCTTAGCGCTTTCACCCTCTACTCTCAGGGCTTCATCAGAGTACTAAAACAAAGACATTTAGAAGTTAAATACTAGCAAAATCACATGATCAAAGACCATTAGCTAATTAATTTACATACTCATAAATTAATTAATCAAGCATAATGTGACACCCTTCTAACACTGTTATAATTCATACATATATTAGATAAATAGAATATCAATATTAACATAGTTAAAAATTGTTAGAAATGGAATATAAAAATGTAGTTTAAAAAAAACTTCACACTGTTCACGTTGTGTACATAAGTTAAATTTGCTTAGCTCTTAACTTTAGCACTGAAGTTAATGAAATGGAATCATTAATACCTGGATATACTGTGGCATTAGTTTTAATTTGCCATTCCATCTCAAGGTTTTCTAACCATAAATTCAGGTCACCTCCTCTTTCATGATCTCTTACTCTGTCAATGATAAAAAAATATATATTTTTTAAATTAACACAATTATCTGTGTGTATTGAGAGCACTTTCTTCCTTTTTTAATATCTAGTATGGGATTTTTCGGTACCACCCCAACTCCCCAGAAGGTCTCAGAGACTAATAAACAGGAATCAAAAGAACTGGGGGGGGGTGGGGCAATGGAAGAACTTTTCACATCAAATGAACAAATGGAGGGTGATGTGTCATTAGTGTTTGAACATAGCAGACATTATGATGATGTAGATGATGTTGATTTTAATTCCCTTGCCCAAAGTGTATTATAATAAAAAAAAATGCTTTTCTTGTTACAATTACTCACAAATGTGTATTAATGACATTCATATGTCTGTGCTTACTAAGGGCTTTTCCTTTGTACCTTGTTTTAATCAGGACATTGCTAAAGTCTTAACTAGTTTAAAACTTTTTTCAAGACAGTTAAATTTAAAAATATTTTTTCATGAGAAACATGAAGTGACTGGTATTCGACAGACAGTGCTAAAAAGGAAAAGCACTTTTATACCACCAATGAATAGTTCTGTTGCACTGTTTGATACTTTATGTAAAAAAGAAATAAGGAATGCATTTTTAAATAAGGAAAAATCTGGAGATAATCTGACAGTGTGTGAGAGACAGGTTTTAAAACAATTGAATCTGGTTAAACATGTCAGAGTTATGAAACCGGACAAAGGTGGGGGGACGGTCATAATGTATCATAATGACTATGTGTTTAATATGTATGAGTTATTAAATGACATCTCTACCTCTGAAAGGATTTCCAATAATGAATCGGTTAGAGTGTATGCAAAAAATGACTGGGTCCTATATGATATTTTAACTCAAGCATTATTGGACCCAGATAAGTATAGGTTTTTATCTGTAGATCTAAAAGTAACCCCCCCCCACATCTTTGGGATCCCCAAGGTCCATAAAGATCTGCAAAACCCACCTTTTAGACCAATTGTGGCAGCAACAGGATCAAAGATAGAGCCCATTGCAGCATATATAGATTTTTGGAGTAAACCATTGCTTAACAATTGCAAAAAAGTCTTAAAAGACTCATGGCACTGTTTAGAATTCCTGAGAGACACTGTCATCTCAGGCAAATGTATTTTTGCCATAGTAGATGTGACAAACTTATTTACAGCGATCCCATATACTGAGTGGCTAAAACTGTTTGAAGAAGCTTTAAAAGGGAAAGGATGTTCACAATGTTAAAAGTGTGTGTTATTAGATTTTATGGAAATGGTCCTGAAAAATATTTTTCTAGCATTTGAGGGTGAATTGTTTCATCAGATATAAGGTGTCGCCATGGGGGCCAAATGTGCACCTATCTATGCCCATTTGGTACTGGCCCAGTGGGAACAAGAATGTGTGTTTCAGTCCCACTTGTTCAAAAAGACCATTATTTGGTTAGGATTTTTGGACGACATCCTGATTTTTTGAAATGGTACACAGAGAGCTAGAGGATTTTGTAGTATACTTAAATTCAACAACAACTTTCCTTAAGTTTACCCACAGAATTGGTACAGAATTTATTGCCTCTCTTGCTATTAGATTATCATGGGATAGTTCAAGTAAAAAACTAAATTCAAGAATACATAGGAAAGAAACATATTTAAATTAATTTCTTCATTACAATAGTTGTCATCCAACGCACCAAAAGAATAGTATAGTAAAGGGTCAGATGGTGCGAATATCAAGATTGACGAGTAATGACATTGAATTTAAAGATGAGTTATATACCTTAATAGGTATGTTTAGGGAGAGGGGATATCCAATTAAATTATTATTAAGAACTAGAAATTCTATATTACAGAAAAGGAATGACAGGTTTACTCCAATTTTATCTAGTACACCTGGGATTAGACTTGAAATTGTGAAAAACAAATCAGTGGATAGTACTTTTGTACTTCCCTACAACAAAGAGGCATTGAAAATTAGAAATATGTTGAATAACACAGGGAAACTAGTATTCAATCATGATGACTTGAACATCTTAGGAACTCTTCTGAGGGTCACTTACAACAGGGGCTTAAACATAAAAAATTTAGTGGAAAAATGCAGGAATAAGAAAAATATGACTTCAAGAATGTCTAAATGTAACATGTGTAAAGCCTGCAAATATATTAATATTAGTCTATATGTTGCGATTGATAGTTACCCTCATACCATCCCATGTCCTGGTATGTGTAATTGCAACACGAGGATGGTGATATACATGGCTACGTGTATCTCCTGCCCAACTTTTTATGTGGGTAAAACCACAAGAAAACTTAAGGAAAATGTGTTAGAACATACTAGAGATATTAAAAACAGGAAGAAAGAAAGTGCTCTCTATACACACTCAGATAATTGGGTTAATTTCAAAATATTTTTATTTTTTGTCATTGACAGAGTAAAAGATCATCGAAGAGGAGGTGACCTGAATTTATGGTTAGAAAACCTTGAGATGGAATGGCAAATTAGAACTAATGCCACAGTATATCCAGGCATTAATGATTCCATTTCATTAACTTCAGTGCTAAAGTTAAGAGCTGAGCAAATTCATTTTTATATTCCATTTTTAACAATTTTTAACTATGCTAATATTGATATTCTATTTATCTAATGTATGTAAAAATTATAACAGTGCTAGAAGGGTGTCACATTATGCTTGATTAATTACTTTATGAGTATGTAAATTGATTAGCTAATGGTCTTTGATCATGTGATTTTGTTAGTATTTAACTTCTAAATGTCTTTGTTTTAGTACTCTGATGAAGCCCTGAGGGTAGAGGGTGAAAGCGCTAAGCCTTACAGTATTAAAGATTTCCTAGCTGTTTTGTGGTACTATGATTGTTTTGGTGGCATTATTTTGTTATTTTTATTTTCAGTTTAGTGTTGTTTGCTCTGTTGGGTGTGTTGTTGTACTTTATTATTAGCAAGAATTGCTCCCTACCTCCACTCATGGACTTCTTGAACAGTTAGCCGAGTTGGTGCCCAAGTGGTCAGAGTTTACTTCATTAAATCTAAAGGTGACAAAAAGCAAGAACTCAAATAACAGTTCCACCAAACTCCCAATCCAGCAAGTACTTAGGTAGTGTCCATCTCAATCTCACTCTACAGAAGTTTGCTAGGCTACCTGCTGCTGTTGCTATTTTTTCTGAATCCTTCCTTCCCATCCTAGCATCGTGGTTATCACCTATCCATTTCCAGGACCAGACGTCCTCCTCCTGAGATGATGTCTGTCACATCTCACAGACACAAGACATCAATGTGATGTCCTGTTTGGTTGTCTGCCAACCTGTCACAGGTAGTGGGCAGGCTGTGTCTGTAAACAACCATTTTTTGTTTTTATTTTTTTAAGCTCTCCAACTCTGAGAGGCAATCAGGCACTGCCACACTGTCTCATGATGCTGACGTCATTAGACATGTCCGTGCACAGTGATGATGTTGCGGGATACTCAGTCAATGCATGATGACATCACGTTAATTAAAAAAAAATGTACAGAAAAAAAAAAACAAAATCGGGATTCGAAGGCGCCACTCATAAATATGTGGCAAACTGTTATTTTGCCCCCAAAAATGGGAAATAAACTATTTAGTGTGGTTGAGCAGTATGAAGGTGCCTGAGATGGATGATAGCAGTGGCATAGCTAGGGTGGGATGAAAGGGGTGACTGTCCTGCATGTAAAGTGTAATGGAGCATGATCAGCCAGCCATCATCTCAATTCCTCTGTAGTGTAATATTGGCTTTTAAAAGCCAGTATTGAACTTGTGGTCAGACCTGAGTGCTGTAGTGTTCTGTGTGTGGTCTAGACTTTGCAGCAAGTAGATTGCTATAATCTAAAAGTAAAAAAAAAAAACTTAAAAATAAAAAATAATTTCCCTTAGATCTACTAGTTCTCTCCTCTCCTGCACTTTTACTAGCTTATTAGTCTAGCACATTACCAGACTTCTTGTAGCAATTATTGTACACACAAAAGTGCTACCAGCACTTAACGTTCTACTAGGAAGCAGCTCCAGTACTTATTATTAATGCCCACCCCCTCCAGGCATGTCTAAAGGTCAGGTCCCTGTGCTTTCTCCTATTAACCTAGTGAACTTGGGCATATTGAGGCAATGTAGCAACTGCCTCATGCACACTGACAACCATTTCCTCTTACCTCCCAACACTCAGACTTGTGAGAGATGCACTTATATAGCCAAATTGTAAGCCACGCACTCTCCAGCCAAGACCGGAAGAGCTGGTCAAGAGGAGAAGGTCAACACTTGCACCACACCACATGGAACACATAGCCCACTAGAATACATACCAGCACTGCTTTCACATAAAAACACAAACTGCACACCCACCTTCATGGAGGCTCTCAATAAAAATCTACCCAAACAGCAGAGACCTCCAAGGTAGAAACGTACTCGCCCACCACAACACAACACTAATCACAAGACACATAACTCTCCTAAACAGTGTGCCACTCAATCAAAGCCCCTAAGGCAAAACAGCATGCCCATCATGCTAGTCATAGGTGACTCAATAGTGAGGCACACTGATGTCCCACTCACTAGGTTGAATAAGGAGAAAGTAACGGTCAGCTGCCTGTCAGGTGTTAGGATCCACCACATAATGCACACACTCCGGTCCCTCAACAACAGGTACAAATATGACTCTGCCATTGTACATGTGGGTGTGAATGACCTTAGACGTACCTCTCTGGACAATATGAAAAGAGACATGGAGGAGCTTTCGGATTATGTAGCCCAGGCGGGTATGACCATAGCCCTGAGCAGCATCCTACCATCACCCATAATGATACCACAGTACAAGCAGAAATTATTGATTTCAACAATTGGCTAAGTTTCTGGTGTCATTCTAAGGGGATTCAATATCTATCTGCCTGAATGAAAACTCCAGCCAAGCTAGAACTTCCAGTGAGTGACCTCCAAAACTTCCTGTAACAGAGGCACATGGGATATCTGCAAATGACCCTTATGAACATCAGGTGTTTCAGCTATATGGCGATTCTGATTGCCCATGACATTTACGTTTGAAGTCATTTTAAGGGACAATTTCAGGCCGATAAAGCCAAACCCCTGAAATTGTCCACTAAAATGATTTCAAATGTAAAAGTCATGGGCATTCAGAATCGCCATATAGCTGAAACACCTGATGTTCATAAGGGTCATTTGCAGATATCCCATGTGCCTCTGTTACAGGAGGTTTTGGAGGTCACTCAATGGAAGTTCTAGCTTGGTTGGAGTTTTCATTTACTTTTTACTGATTGGTTTTTCAGTGTGACCTTCTCACTCTTTGTTTTAATATCTATCTGCCTGGGATGACATGATTGACAGACCTCAATGCTTTGCCAGAGATGGCCTGCATCTGTCACTCCTCGGCTTCCGGATACTGACCAAGGCTCTTGCCACCCCTATAGTGCCTTTTTTAGACAGTGTTCCAAAGACCAAATTACCACCGTAACAGCTACAAACAAGTGCAAGCTGAGGGTCATGCTGCTCAATGCTAGAAGTCTAAATCTCAAAATGCACTCACTCAAAGCACTCCTTAAAATGGAGAACATCGACATTTGTGCCGTAACAGAGACCTGGTTCAAGGCAGCAGAAAGCAGGGCACTACCAGGCTATAACTCATTCCACACCTTTCAGCCCCAAACTTGGACCAAAGCTCCAAAGGTGGTGGTGTTTCCATATTCATAAAGGATGTGCACACCTCCAGACTGGTAGCCCAACATAATACAGTTGAAATACTTCAGGTGCAGCTAACATTGGGTAAGACAGCGATTCAGGTCGTAGCCTGCTATAGGTTCCCAACCATGTCCCAAGACTCACACTCCATGTCCCTAAGCACCCTGGAGAATATTAGGGTTCAACCTAACACTCTCATACTGGGCGACATCAACTACCACTCCATTAACTGGGAAAACTACTCGTGTACCAATTCACTTGCCTAACGTTTCCTGGAACTCATTAATTCCAATGCCCTGGACCATCTTGTTCTTATACCCACTAGAAGTAGCAACATCCTTGACCTGGTCATTACTAACATGGATGACCGTTGCTCTATACCAATAGTCATCTCCTCCCTGGTTAGATCTGACCACAAACTAATCACCTTGGAAATCCACATCCCTCCCACCCCCCAATTCCCGCAAAGGAAACCACCATGAAAAACTTCTCCAAAGCTAACTTTGGGCTCCTAAAAACAGAGGTGGCTAACTTCACGGCACCCATGCAAATGGAGATCAGTTGCATGACTGCCGAATCATACACCAATGCACTGTATGAACACGTGCACAAATGCATGTATCTCGCCATACCCAATAGAACCAAGATGCTCTCCTCCAAAAAAAGGAAGCCAATCTGGTGGTCCCCTGCCATAAACAAACTCTACAACAGAAGGAGGAAACTGATGCAGAATAAGGTGAAATCCCAAGACTGGAAAAACTCCCTTATCAGCCTCAACAAAAAGTTGAGATCCCTCATCAAATCCTCTAAAGTTAGCTATGAAAACAAAATTGCAGCAGATAGTAAAGACAACCACAAAGCCTTCTATAGTTATGTAAAGAATCTCCACGGCAATACCCAGATTTGCTCTGAGCTACTGCACAATGGTACCTCCTATACCAAGCCAACAGATATTGCCAATATACTGTCCGAGAGATTCAGTGCCAACTTTACCCCCCCCAAAGGACCAGTCACAATACCAGTAGATTGCCAGGCACCCAGTATTACTGCAGCACAGGTTAAAATAGCACTAACGCCAAGAATACATCTTCTAAGGGACCTGACAATATCCCTGGCTGTGTTCTACATGAACTACAGAGTGAAATGGCACCTCATCTGTGTGCCCTGTTCAACCACAGCCTCACCTCAGGCTTTGTCCCTACCGAATGATGCACTGCTACAGTCAACCCTCTCCACAAAGTAGGAGCGACTACAGACCCTGGGAACTATTGCACCATTAGCCTGATGACTCTGATATGCAAAAGCTATGGAAGCATCATCATGGATGTAATAAACAAGGATATAGGGAATCTCCAAACTCTGGATCCCACACAGTTTGGTTTTGTGAAGGGTAGATCATGCCTGCTCAACTTGGTCAACTTCTTTGAGTCAGTCACCAGAGATGTGGATGAAGGCAAGGTGGTTCATACAGCCTACCTTGATCTGGCCAAGGCCTTTGATGCCATTCCCCACTCAGGAATCATAGAAAAACTCACTAAACTAGGCATCATCCCCTATATCACAGGTGGGTTGCAAGCTGACTCACAGGTAGAACCCACAGTCTGAAAGTAGCTAACTCCAAGTCAGCCTGCCAACCAGTCATGAGTGGAGTCCCACAGGGGTCGGTCCTGGGTCCTCTCCTGTTTGGTATCTACTTCTCTGAAGTCCAGGTCAACACAAAGAGACTCTGGCTGACAAAGTTCATAGACAATTACAAGTTGGGAGCTATTATTAACTCCCCAAGTGATGTTGACACCCCACAGAAAGGCCTCAGTGAGACCAACGACTGGTGTCAGAACCATGGCCTTAATCTCATTGCCAAAAAATGTATTGTCATCCCCTTTGAAAAAACCCGATTCCCATGAATTACCACATCAATTGTAGTCCACTGAACACAGAAGGCGTTATAAGAGATCTGAGAACACAGTTTGACAGCAACCTCTCTTTTGACCACCACATTGCCACTGTGGTCAGAAAGTCCTTCTATGTGGCACTTCTCATTACTAAGGGTTTTGTATCCAGGAAGAAAGAGGTCCTCATCTATCTCTTTACTCTTCCCTCATTAGACCAATCATCAAGTATAATGCCCCATTTGGCACGTACCTCACTAGACATCTGCAACCACTGGAAAGGTCACAGAAATACCTCACAAAGAGGATCCTAGGTATTAAACACATGTCCTACATGGACAGACTCAAAAGACTCCAGCTATTCTCTCTCCTATCGCCTACTTAGAGGCGATCTCTGCTTGACTTACAAAGCCATTTCTGACCCAGCTCTTTTAGAAATGCTACATCTAAAGAAATTCCAATCCCTCTACACCACATGCTCCAGAGATCTCTACCTCATTACCACAATCAACAGATCATGCTGGAGGGACAGGTTCATTACCCAGAGACTGCCCATGCTACGGAATAGACTTCCCATAAATGTCAAGCAGAGCACCTCACTGGCCCTCTTTAAGACAAATCTTGATGAGTGGATGGGAAATAGAAAATCCACCCCAAGGATCACTCCAGTGGCTTTACTTGACAGAGGCACTGGGAAATAAAGTTGGGTGGCACGATGTCAGGGTAATCCTATGGGCTAGGCTTGTAAAGGCTCCAGGGCCATTAGCCTAGTACACACCTATGAGCCTATGAACCTATCAGAGATGTGGCACTCCATGCAGGGTATTAACTGTAGCAACTGTTTGCTACAAATCTAGCTACAATTTAAAAGAGAAAAGAGGAAAAAGGTTTTCTTTTTTTTTTTTAAATTAAAATCTGAGTGCCATATCTCTCTGTTCAGGCAGGGTATAAACTGTAGCAACTGTTTGCTACATTTGTAGCGAGCAGTTTACTACTGTGTAAAACAATAAATGATTTAAAAAAATTAAAAAAAAAATATGAGAAAGGAGGGTCAGTGGTAAGGTGCAGAAATGGAACCTGAATGGCTGGGGCAGCAGGTGGGGTATGTCATGTGATTGGCCACCTTGTTGGTTGGTTTGCCAATATAAGGAATGGACTTTCTTTTTGCTCTTCACTTGAAGAGCTGGGGGTGGGAGTAGCATGCATATTGTGGGACAGATGAAGAAATGAGGACATCAAAATAGATGTCCGGGTAGCTTCCGTGATTCGCCCAATGGACATTTAGAGCAAGCATTCTAAGTTGCATGTATAGCAGCAGTTTTCAATGCAAAATGACACCTTACTTAAATAGCTTTCACTGGATGTGTTACTGATTCTGCATCTGCCTTTCTCATGCCATACAGCCTTACCAAATACGTATAGTTAAACTGCGGTACTGTCTCACATCACAGGAAGCATCTGGGGTAGGGTGACTGGTCAAACATATTTTCAACCATAACCTAACAAACATGACCATAACAAGGAGTAACAGAATGCTACACAATGAATACATCAAAATAAATCAAAGTACAAAGGACATAAAACACAAAACACCATAATCTGCATGAAAATGTAGACTACAAACATGGCATCTGATACTGTGTGAATTGAATTAATGTATCAAGGACAATATGGCATACTGAAAGGAGATCAACTATTATATACTGGCTATTTACAAGGAGTCAAACATTGTATCCATCTGAAGTTATTTAAAGACTATGTGATGCAAGTCAAACACTGTATCTAAGACAATTTATTTACAAATATGTAGAAAGGATTTGAAGAACCGAGTTTTAAAGATTCTATTAAGTAAGTACTCTATAAGCAATAAGTAGACCTACAACACTATTGGTACAAACACTTCACAAAACTGTAATGGGTCTATATTTTAATTTGTATGGCTTGCTGCACAACATACTCATTCAGTGATGTTGCCATGGAGGTTATAATATATATGCTGTAGAAATGAACTAAAATAGATTTCTTTACAATTTCCCAAAAAAGTATATTCAGTGTTCATTTCTCAAATGTGTATTCGTTGTTCATTTCTCTGTGCAGACTCCTTCAGAATTTCTGTACAGTTAAACTTGTCTGTCCTTTCTTTGTGAATGAGCAGAATCATTAGGTGATTGTACCTCCTCTCTGTCATAGTGGATCTTAAATAATGGCCTTTCCCTGGTTTCTGTACTCATTGGTACAAGGAGGTAAATTTGCAGTAGCTTTACTCCTTCAGGGTATAGTATTTGCTGTTGGCAGTCCTTGTCTGCCAAACATCAATTATAGTGCCAACTGAGTATACGGCTGTCACCTTTTTGGACACCTGCTGTATATGTCCTGGGAGCAGCTGCAGCTGTGCAGTCAGACTGTCAATTAACATGCTCAGAATTTGAGCTGGAATTGCAAAGTGAAGTGCATTTGGCTGGTTGAAGCAGCATATTCTCCATGGAAGACAGTAAGGTGTAGGTTTCCTGATCAAAACAACAGACTCAAAGTACATTTGACAGAACCACAATGGTGATGAGGTGCGGTACCATCCTAATGGTGATGAGGTGTAGTACCATCCTAATGGTGATGAGGTGTGGTACCATCCTAATGGTGATGAGGTGTGGTACCATCCTAATGGTGATGAGGTGTGGTACCATCCTAATGGTGATGAGGTGCGGTACCATCCTAATGGTGATGAGGTGCGGTACCATCCTAATGGTGATGAGGTGTGGTACCATCCAAATGGTGATGAGGTGTGGTACCATCCTAATGGTGATGAGGTGTGGTACCATCCTAATGGTGATGAGGTGTGGTACCATCCTAATGGTGATGAGGTGTGGTACCATCCTAATGGTGATGAGGTGTGGTACCATCCTAATGGTGATGAGGTGTGGTACCATCCTTTAACCTTGTTGAGACTCTATGCTTTCTAGGAAGCTTTGACTCTTTAACAGTCTGGATTTGCTGAGCTCTGTCCTTGATGGTGTCAAACACTTGATCAAAGTTATCCCATCGCCTTTGCAAATTTATCATGAGGCTGTTTATAGTAGTTATTGTAGTTTGTGCCATCAGTGTGTTTGCTTGTAACATACTTGCTGCTTGTTCTGATATTCTGAATATGTTATAGGAAACAATAAGTACAAAGTATGTTGTCAATTTTGTCATCATCGTTAACAACCTTCTGGCTTTACTTCACATATCAGAAGTCTTTTCATGTTGAAGGTCTTGTAAGGTGTCATACACTCTGTTATAGTTGGCTAAAATACCCTTAATGCTCTTTGCTCTAGTTGTCCATCTTGTTGGACAAAGTAAATGCAGTCCTTACATACTATATGGGTCATCATCTCTTGATGCTATTCTTTCAAAATGAGCTATTCTCTGAGGTGATGCATGAATGAGTACAGTAGCATCTTGAACAAAAGAGAGGGCATCTTCAACAGCAATGCTACTTTTTGCACAGATTTGCAAAACCAAGTCTAAACGATTATTGGCACAGTGGACATTGTCTTTTCTAATTCCGGTAGCAGTGCCAGAAATGAATCCACTCATATTGGCCGCTCCATCATATGCCTGTCCTCTTATGTTTTCCAGTGGCAAATTACACCTTAGTATAACATCTTTCAGTGAATTTGTGATGAATTCTGTATCTGTCTTTTCCATCTTATACATTCCAATAAAATCTGTGGAAGTGACTGACACCCATCAGACACATACAGTCATCTGTTCGTGCTGACTTATGTCCTGAGATTCATCTGCTGTTGTGGAATATAGCTTAGATTTAGACCTTATTTCATGTAATAAAATCCACAGAAGCTGATGAGCCACGATCCCCATGATTTCATTCACAACATCAGAACTCTGATATGTTCCCTCCTGCACCCACTTCAGCAGCTCTGGTACATCTTCTAGTCTTGTCAGCATCATCCGTCTCAAGTTGCTTCCCTGTTCTTCTTTTCCATGACTAGCTAGGCCCTGTAAAAATGTTATTGATATCACCTGCTTTAAGAACAATGTACAATTCTTCAGTTGTACCTGGGAATGTTGCTAGCTAAGTTGAGTAATCTAGTGTTTTCGAAAGCAATGTGCAATGCAACAGTTTCACGTTGCAATGAGGTCACTTGACGTTTGTTTAATTTTTCAATTCTTTTCTGCCAGTCGCTGAATCCAGTCAAACAGAATGTAAGCTCACCACAGTGATGAGATGTAAGGAGTTTCCTTGTCATTGCACCATGGCAGTGATAATAATGTACACATTCTTTGGACTGGCAGTAGGTTAACCTTGAGAAAGATGAAAACCATTGTGGTTGGCAATGTCTGCATTTAGGCTTTGATTTACTTCTCACAACAATTTGCTTAGTACAGGTTTCTTTTACAGTTCCTGGTTAGAAAATCTAATCAATATTGTTGCAACAGACTGAACTGCATGCTAAAAAACAGGAAGGATAAATAGCCATACATGTTGGCTCAAATGGAGCAAGAGGTGTTTTCTCAATTTCATGGTAAGTACTTAAAGTAAGATTGTTTTTAAGAGGCAGATCTCTTCTTGCATTTCTTTTTTCACAACCTTTGTCCAGGGGTGAAGACATTTCACCTTGTGGGTATTCTGCATTTTCAAGGTAGATGGCACTTCTGGAAAGTTGCTGTAGCTGACAGTCATGGTGGAAGCATCAAAATCTGTGCTGCAAGTGCAGCTGGCACCATCACTATTTTCAGGGTTGTTGTGGTAGGCAAAATCCATATCTAATGTCATCTAGAAATCCTCTGTTGCTTTGGTACTTGAGGCAGGGGGTTTACATTATTATTTTCAGAAGTGATTTCACATCCAGAATTGATGTTTGCTGTGATGTTCTGGATGCATGCAATGATAGTCGAAGGGCCTAGGGTGTCTGTGATGTTTTCAGAGCTATCACTGTTAGGATGACATGCTCTGTGTGTTGTCTTGGAACCAAACCAATAACAGCTTTCCAGGGAATCTTTGCAGCAATATTTGTTTGTTCTTTTGTGTCTGCTTGGAATTTCTGTCAGACTTTGGCTACTTTACTTTCATATGATGGTCAGTCTACTCCTTGGAGAGTTGGTCAGCCTCAATGAATATCATTGTCCACAGTCAGGGTCAGTACGTATCCTTGTCAAAGGACTTTGTTACCTGCACATAAAATATTTACTTTAAAGTATTAACAGAACATGTATTCTACCACCAATAAAGCCTATTCTATGTCCGTCCAGTATCTTCTAGTACTATATACAATTATCAGGTATTTATTCATCTTCAGTTAATATCAAGCACACCACCATTTACTTGGTGTATATTTACATTTTCAGTCTGGGGACATAAGGTCCGTTTGCTTACTTCCTGCATTTCTTATCCATTCATTTACTTGTAACAGGTGTCACAGGATAACTCTTTCTTCAAACATTGAAGCCCCCAGTTTAATTGCCAAGTACAGGCACTACTACCATAAAAAGCAATGCAAGTCCAACCTTTGTTCCCAGTGTCACACATAAAGAAGAAGCGTGCTAAAAATGAAGAAAATACAGTGACTTGGTTCACAGAAATGGATAACACAAGGTATCTAAAACATGTTTGGAGAACATGTTAAGTTATAACAAAGCACATCATTTTAACTGCTGTTTTGCTACAATAAGGAAACCAGTAACTTCAATCAACTACCTAAGTAGACACAATTACACCAGCATCCTGGAATCCTATATCTGAAAACGTTCACACACAGGAAACATCTGCAGCTGTACAGAGACATAATGCAGGTAAATGCTTTAGATAAAATATTTTCTAACAGTTTCTAAATATCAGGTGAATGGGTTGGTTAAAACTACCTGAATTAAAAATGCTGTTATATTGTGAATACCATAAGTACTCCATTGTAAACAATGAGTAGGTTTGTCATTAAAGCTGCCTCTATTTTCCATGTGTTACTTTAACCACTGTGATATGAAATTGAACATTGTTGTATGTAAGTGCATATGGCCACTGCTGTTTTCTCTGTAATGAGTGAGGACACAGCTAAAATGGGACAACTGAGCAGTCCATCTACATAGGTAACAAGTAAAGTAAATATATGCGTCCTTTACTGTCACCCCTATGCAAAGTCAAGTAGCAACAAAAGAGTCATAAATGAACACTTTCTTAAATACTAAAAAAGAACACTAAACACATACACACATGCACACACTTAGACATATGTAAAATGATTACAGTTTAGTTCACATCAATCACAAATGAAAATGCGACAATGACTCACTAGTTACTAACCAAGAGTTTCACAAAATGAATAAGAAAAATCTGTGATGACTGATTATGTTAATACCTGCTATATGAAAATTAAACAAGTATAAGCAGAAATTGTAACTACCACTAATCTGCTTTGTTACTCGCTTACACTGCTAAACAGCTACTGCCTGGCTTGCCAAGTAAATGTATTATAAAATGAAATATCATTGAATCTACCTTTCCAATCTTTTTATTGTTTTCTTAATAATCTTTGTGTTCCAAATCAAAATGTTTTGTCAACAACTCAGAAGTCAAACTAATTACAATTTTTGCAAATATCAAAACATCAGCAGCAAAGTAAGCAATCTAACATGTTTTCTTCCCTGGAATGAAAATTATGTACACCCCATAATAATAAATATACCACTCACACTAAAAAGTTCAACACTTTCCTGCAGAGCACTGATCGATTCTGCCCCAAATCACCTTTTAACAGGGCTCACAGAGATAAAGCAAGTAGATCAAATGAAAAAATATGAAACAATATGTATGTCTGTCCCTCAAATCCTAGATCAGTGTTGCCACTAATACCAGCACTGGTTCAGTCCTGCAGTTATACTCTTTGGCTTGCAGGTGATTACATTATGCTACCCAAGCCAAGCCTTTTGGCAAGAAAAGAAGTGGCAATAAATCACAAATCGACTCTTGAAATATAAAGCAATGATTGCAGTTACAGATTAAAAACAGGGGAGCAGTAACTAACCCTGCTTCAGTTTTGCAATGTAGTTGCACAATTACTATGAAGTCACTTCCCATAACTGAAATCTGACAGCAAATGAAATGTATTTTTCCTGCAAGTATGTCAAGCTGTAAAGCAACACAATAATGTTACATTAGAATTAAAAGAGGAAAGGCTTTTGTCATTTTCCAGCAGAGGGATAGTCTTGTCACACATCTGATACCCAATTGATTGGAGTAGAAAAGATGCATACAAATTCACTAACAGGTTCAACAAATGCAACATGGTCTCACCAGCAAACAGGGAATATACACTTGCCCTGGGCATAGGTTTCTAGCATCCACATCCAAGCCTGGTCTACACAGTGGTCATTTATTGAAATAAGGCTTTAGATTAGCACACCAGGCTCCTGTCCTCAGAACCTCATTGTCTTCCAGTGTCCCTTATTCACAGTAACTGTCTTTCAAAGAAATTATTATTCACACACACACACCCACACACACACACACACACACACACACACACACACACACACACACACACACACACACACACACTATATGATGATGTGAAAATTGTTATTCTAGCAACTTTCTCGGTTTGTAACAGCAGGGTTTTAAACTTTATATCCTTCAGAAAATGAGAATTAATGCAAAACCTGTTTGTTCTAGCAACTACCTCAGTTTGTAAGAGTGATACCTGTAATATTTTTGCCCTCCTCAATTCTTATTGGCTGTACTCAAAATTCATGAACTAAGAAAAAAAATCAGAGAGGCTTGAAAACACATAAAGCCAGGATACCTATAAGGACACTTAAGACACAGCCAAGGTTGTAGTGGAAGCACTCACAGAGATGCTAAAGATATCCCTGAGGAACGGTTATTCCTGGGATACAAGAAGCAGGTTACAGCTTAATCCTGGGATACTGGAAGCAGGTTACAGCTGCAAACGTTGGCTCAAATAAAATATATACCAAGTAACTACAGGTGAGTTGTCCTAACATTAATGGGAGGTAAGATTATGGAAATTATCCTGAAATTAAAGACAAACCTATTTCCTAGAAGCTGTCTAGGGTAGAAGTCAAACCAGCATGGTAAATGACCATGAGATCATATCAAAACAATATTGGTCAATTATTCTGACCATGCAACAATGGAGATGGATGGGACAAGTCATTTCAGTAGATTCAGTTTACCTGAAATTCCAAATGGCCTTTAACTTCGTACTCAGGAGACAAAACATGTATGTGGGTGGAGAAATGGATTCTAGGACACACAGGATGGCAGAGGGAAGAACTGTTAGAGGAAAAGATGGCATAGGCATCATGGAAGACACCAAAATACCAGATGGAACAGTAAATGATGAAGGAAGAAAAATTACAAGAGGTCTAGTCAGGGTAAAATTATGGTCAGAAAGAATGCCACTTAGGTTTGGTCTGGTAGGTTGCTACATACATAGATAGGTAGGTACTAGGCTATTGGCCCTAGGGCCTATATAGGTGTAGCCAAAAGGTACCCTGGCTTTCGCCACCCAAGAAAATTATTTTCCTGTGCCACTATCGAGCAGAGTGACAGAATTGATCCCAGAGGTGAATTTCCTATCTCCCATCCAATCATCAACATTTTTCTTGAGTGCTAATGAGGAGATTTGTTTGATATACATAGGTAGTTTGTTCCAGAGTATGGGAAGTCTCTGGGACAGGAATCTATCCCTCCAGCATGTTCTGTTTATTGTGGTGACAAGGTTTAGGTCCCTAGAGCATGTAGCTCGGAGGGATTAGGATTTCTTTAAGTGGAGCATGTCCAAAAGCTCTGGGTTTGACATAGCTTTGTGTGTTAGGCAGATATTGCCTCTGAGTAGGTGATATGCGACGGAGTAAAGCTGCAGTTTTTTGAGATGGTCTACGTAGGGCATCTGGTTGAGGCCAGTAATCCTCTTTGTGAGGTATTTCTGCTGCCTTTCCAGTTGTTTTAGATGTCTTGTAAGGTACATACCAAAAGGGGCGTTGTACTCTATAATGGTCTAATGAGTGACGAGTAGAGGGGAACAATGACCTCTTTTTTCCTGGATGAGAAACCTTTTGTGATGAGGTGTGCCACGTAGAAGGATTTCCTGACTACTGTGGCAATGTGATTATCAAAGGAGAGACTACTGTCCACCTGTGTCCCAAGGTCTCTTATCATACTTTTGGTGTTAAGTAGAATACCTCCTATGTGGTAGTTCATGGGTACAGAGTTTTTACCAAAAGGGATGACAGTGCACTTTTTGGCATTGAAATTGAGGCCATGGCTTTGACACCAGGCATCTGTAGGATGTCCACATCTTTTGGGGTTTTGATTATGGCTCCCAGTTTGCAGTCATCTGTGAACTTTGTTAGTCATAACCTTCTGTGTTAGCCTTTACTTCAGAGAAGTAGATACCAAACAGGAGAGGACCCAGGACTGAACCTTGTGGTACTCCACTTGTCACTGGTCTGAAGTTGGATTTGGAGTCTGCTACTTTCACAGTGTGAGTTCTGTCAGTGAGCCAGTTGGCAACCCATCTTGTGACATAGGGATTTATACCTAGTTTAGTGAGATTATCTATAATTCCAGAGTGGGGGATGGTGTTGAATGCCTTGGTGAGATCTAGCTAGGCTGTGTGAACCAATTTACACTCATCTACGGCTTTGGTGACCACTTCAAAGAAGTCTGTCAGGTTTAGGAGACATGATCTGCCTTTTACAAACCTGAACTGGGTGGGGTCCAGAGTTTGGAGATTATCAATGTCATTGTTTATAAGTTCCATGATGATACATTCCATAGCCTTGCAGACCAGGCTCGTCAGGCTAATGGGGCAGTAGTTTCCGGGGTCCATGGTGGCTCCCACTTTGTGGAGTGGGATAACTGTCACTGTGTGCCATTCAGTGGGCACATACCCTGAGGTGAGGCTATGACTGAACATGGTACTTAGGTGGGGTGCCAATTCGTTCTGTAGTTCATGTAGACTGCAGCCTGTGATGTTGTCAGATCCCATGAATGCTGTGTTCTTGGCTTTGGAGAGTTTGTTTTTTTACCTGTGCAGCCATGATTACAGGAACTTTGCATTCTTCGGGTATAGAGATGGGTCCTTTAGGGATGAGAGGGGGGTAAAGTTAGCTCTGAACCTATCTGCCAGGATGTTGGCAATGTTGGTTGGTTCTGTATATTTAGTACCATTGTGCTGTAACTCAGAGCAGATCTGGGTGTTGCCATTGAGATCCTTGACATAGCTATAGAATGCTTTGTGGTTGTCTTTAGAGTCAGTGTCAATGTTGGTTTTGTGGGGTAGAATACAAGGCTAGGGTGGTTAATGGAAAGACTGCAAGCTGCAGAACAGGAAACAGACTACAGGAATACGTAACCAGAAGAAGAAAGAGAGAGACAGTAAGAGTCAAAAATTGTTGGATTTTGGGCTTCAATGCAAAGGGTGGACTCCAAAGACAGGGAAGTAATGGTTTTCATTTAGCAACCTCAGATGGAGTAGTGTGTCCAGTTCTGGAGATGTTTAGTGAGGCACAAATCTCATGGACAGAATGCAGAGAAAGGTAGTGAGGATGGTAAGCATATAGAAGAGGGTATATACCAGGCATAGTGCAAAACGCTGGCATGGTATTCTTTAGAAAGCAGGAGGCAACTAGGGACATTGCTTGGTTTCTAAAGGAGTTACAAGGCATGTACAAAGGGACAAAAGTAAGAACAAAGGATAGGACAAGAAGGAGAATGCTTACATTTCATCAGTAAGAATCACAATGCAATCTGGATATGAAGAGGCACTTCTTCAAGGAGAGAATTGAGGACAAGTGGAATGAATTAACAGACATGTTAGTGGGGTTACATATAATGGGTACATTAAAACAGTATGGACTATGGAGAACAGTAAATGAAGAAAAGGGAGAAAATTAGATGCTGGGAGGCAGGCACAGCCACTAGCATAATGGGCAAATGTGTTAGGCCTTCAGGCTCTTTCTACTGGCAAAAATGTGTATATTTATGATGTGGGAGGTAGGAGTTAATGAGTACTGTAAGTAACTACTTCTCTAAAAAGATTGGGATTCATCCATAAAATAACATTCTAAAATACAGTGTGGTAGTAAAGATGATAGTGGACCTCATGATACAGGTTTCCAACTTTGCTGGGTTAAGTGGTCAAGGGGTAACAGTAGAAACTGAAACAAATTTGGCTAAACAGCTCATGGTACATATACAGTACAGATAATCAGTGACCTTAGGGTAAGCAAGCAGTGCAAAAAGGCAGCATGCAGGGAAATGGAATACAAAACTGAAGGGACATATCCGCAAAAGGAAGATAGATATGTGCACTCATGCAGAATGCCATTGAGATACCATCTACAACATTCAGTTTGTCAATGTTAAGACCTCATGTGCAATTCCATGGGTCTCAGATAAACTGTAGTTCAGAGGAACTCAAGAGAAACCATGCAAACCCTGCATGAAAACAGGCCATTGTTGCCTTCCAACATCTATAGCTCCAGAAACCCCATCTACATAGCATTAAAGAGGAAGTTACGTGAAATCCTGCAGGACCTTCAGCTGAATCTGCCTGAAGACAGGCCATGGCTGCCTACCAACATCTACAGCTCTAGAGATCTTAACTACACAGCAGATCAGAGTAGAACAAACGAAATGGTGCAGTGTCTGCAGTAAAAGCTGCCTGACGTCAGGCCAGGGCTGCATTCTATGGACGTCCTAAAATAAACAAGAAAGGGCAAGTCAGAAACAGCCATGAGATAAAGGCACTGATGTGCAAGAATGACAAGACACAGATGCAGCCTGGAAAGGGGAAGTAGGTTCACCACCTATTCAAATGCCCAAAGTAGGACTTTTTTTAATGGAAATGCAAAATTTTGCAGGATAAATCATACCAACTAGTGTTTGCAAAGAATAGATGTTCACTGTCATAGAATTTCAGTTGTTTCTACTATTTTACATCATACTAGGATGTTTCAGATACAAATATGTTTTTTTATGCAACTATTAGTGAAAACAGGAAATATTTTTTTGACCTAAAATCTCAGGACATTTCTCATTTTTCATCTTTTTTCACAGTACACAACTGTTCAAGTAGGGACTGTCCTGAATAAGTTGGACGGAGGTAAGCCTAGGAAATGAGGGGATATTGTCCTCCTCCCTATCTCTTTGGCAGTTCTGTCTCTTATAACAAAATAATGAATACCTGGAACAGTTTCCCTGAAAATGCAGCTTGTTCAGTAATTTAAGAATACATAAAGGAGACATGTTAATTCTATAAATGATGAAAGCCAATAATTGCTGGGGAGTGTGACTAACACCTATGCATTAAGAAAGGAGATGAGTGGGGGTGGGTTATAGTCTCCTCAAATCAGTACTTTTCTGCAGTGTCACATACTAGTATTTTTTCATCTACTAGTGAAGGTGCTTCTTGTATCTTCTGCATGAGCAAAAAGCTTGCTACACATTGCAAACATAGCATCACTAATGCATTTCACAGATGCATTAAAGTTCTCTCCGGGAATTTCTCTGTCTTTCTTCATGGTAAATCTCATTTAAACCACTCCTAATCCTTCTTGCTTCCAGTTCACCTACGTTCATTACAAATTCATTCCAAAATTCCCTGATAGAAACAACTGCTGAATATCTGGCTGCTACAAGGGGTGTAGCTGCCACTCCCAATTTCCTTAATTAAATGAATATTTGGGACTATTCAGAGATACAAGAATCCTTCTGATCATTGGGAAGGGTAATATGATAGATCAATCTTTTCTTAATGCACTGATAAATCCAGGAGACAAAACAGGCTGGACCTGTGGTAGATCTGCATGTGCCAGAGTACATGCAAACAAAATAAAAAGGCATTTGAAGAAGCAGCAAAGCAGCTAGTGTAAACACTCCAAAAACAACTGTAAAACAGAGACAGATTCATGTTCATCCTCAATGGTTGTGTGCTTTTTGTAATTTATTTATTTTAACTGTATATGTTTATTAACCAGATAAGCCCACTGGGCACACGTGTCCCTTTTCAGAGCCAGTCCAGGAGCAGTGTCTAGTTATGTGGCTTATCACACAACAGACAAATGAATGCAGAAGGAATCAAACCCTCTATCTTTGGTTACAGGAAGCAGCTCATTAGCAGGAGTTTTAATTCTGTATGCTAACTGCCAGACATATCTAGTTTCTCATTCAGCTAATAATAATAACAATAATGATATTTATCATATTTGTTTTAAATCAGATTGCACAAAACTTGCAAAATGCTTTCCAGACAACCAATTTTCTTCATTGTTAATGGTGTAGGCACACAAATTGTCACAGTCCATTTTTATGTATATCCTTATCTGATTGCTATATCACATAAGAAAGAGACTATGAGCTGTTATCATGCTTTATTCTGTAATCCAGAGTTTGAATTCATCAATTCTTCAGTCTCAATTTCCCTCTTGTGTGACTCCGAGCAAGTCCCTTAATCAAAGAGTGCTTCCATGTTTCTAATGAAAATGGACCCCAGCTCCGCTGGACAACAGCAACTGTATTAATAAAATATCTAAAGTAAAATAAAGATAATCAGATTTACATGGAAATACACACCTGGTCAAAAATTATTATGTTTAGCCTGGTTCCTTGGCACTGAGGGCTGAAGCCTTGATTGCTTCCCAGGTAACTGGCATTTGATTATTGGCCCCAACATTGGATGAGCCAGATAGGGAAGGAAAAGGGTGATAAAGTTTAGCCCACTTGCTTCTCCCATAGGGAAGAGTGGGCTCTGTACACTTGGGTATCACACAGAGAAATGCAAATTCTCTACTAAAGATCAGTAAAACTACCTATTATGGTTTGAGGTTGGTGGATGGGGCTATATGCTAGCAATGTCCCTTGAGAAAATGTGGGATGTCTAGCATGGACAGTCCACTGCATGCCCACTTTCCTTCCATAGCTGCAAATAGGAGTTATAACTCTGCAGAAAAAAACATGAACCTCCCCTGATGGCTATCTAAATTGTGGTTAATGAATGGGTTAAAACGTCAGAAAGAGTCAGGATTTGTGGCAGGAGGACAAATGTTTTAATGATGTGTTTGATAAGCAAATGTATTAATTTCTGGGAATTGTGATTTTGCCAAGACTGAGAAACCATATAAGTGATTTATACACATTGTGATGCGGATATCCCACCACCTCTGGGCCAGTAATCAAGGAGCCTCATTCTTCACCACTGGCACCTGTGGGAGGCATTCACTGAAAGGATAACAGGTGCACACACACTATTTCTAGATGCAGTTCTCTGCATCAAGTGCAATTTCCATTAAGAGCACACAGAAACCACACTCAGACCAGGGCTGCTTTCTCCCTCTTTCTCCAGATCCCCAGTAAGACTCCCCACTGTCACAGCTATAGAGTTGAGTCCTTAGCCAGCGTTCCAAGCCAAGTCTTCCAATACTCTCTCTGTCCAACCAGTGCTTCCTGTCCCTGCCCAAGTAGCTGACACACACACACACACACTCTTGGAGATTTGCTTTACACACACAAACACCTGGGAAAGGCTGCCACAGGTTTACTAGCTATGCCCCGTTCTTCCCAGTCTATAACATAGTTATCACTGCCACCAGAACCCCTCACCAGCTACTTTAAGGCCCTTAACAAAGGGCATCCAATTTTACTGTGTAATATTAATATTAATACAAATGGTAGTTTGACCAAGAGCAAGGTTATTAGAAATGACCTACACAGTGTCACCAAATAAATATGCAAGTACTCTCAAAACTTGAATATCTCTACAAAGATCAACTATAATGAAAGGTTCAAATATATTTAATAATAAATAATAAAAGAACAAAACAATACTAAGTATATATTCACAGTGACATCTGAGTTGAAACATAGGAAATATTTAAAATGGCATTGAAGGACAGGCTCAGATAAATAAAGAAAAACAATATCTAAACTAAGCGTCACTCTATTCCTGATTGTATCTAAGAGAGAGTTACTATTCCTTACTTTGCAGAGCTAAGCAGATGATGTGGTGAATGGTTCTTATTGTTGGCAGCCACAAGAGAGAATACAGAATGCTCTGTCTTACTAAGAGACTTCTCAAAATATTATCTAAAATATTACTTTTTAGATATCTTGCAGAATAACATCAGTTCTGGTCGTCTGACTTATAGCTTCCATGTGAAACAACCATTGCTGGAAGTTGGCAGGACTTAGCACCTACCTGTAAAAATATGTACACAAGGACTTTTGCTCAGATCTGTTCAGCTTCTGGGGGTTGTAAAACAATTAAACACTTTCACTCTTCCTGAGTAGCAATTGGTTCATCCCAAAGACAATACAGAAAGCTTCCTAGTACAGACTTTGTTTCTCTGGCTGCCTTGAAACCTGTGCGATAACGTCTTTATGGTCTGGCCTGTAAAGTGATTTAATTTCAGATATTTTTTAAAGTTTGCTGGACAGAGGTAAACCTCCTGTCTGCCAGTTTCCTCTGTTAACACATATACATTTAAACAGCTAACAATAGTGCATGTATATTTCTGTTCTCTATCCAGTAGGGCACACTATGAATACATTCAAACCCAAGTACTTTACAACTACCTTTTCAACACAAATGTTTGTACAAATCAGTTTTGATGTAAACATTACATACCGTTTTAATACATTTATAACACCAGCATCTTGTATGACATACAGTTCTAATACATTTGTAACACAGGCATCTTGTATAAATAAGTTTGATATTCAGAAATGATGGATAATTATTTACAAAATTCCAGCTGGTTGTGCTGGCAGTACCTACTTTCGTCTCACACACAAACACACAAACACACATACACACACACACACATATATATATATATATATATATATATATATATATATATATATATATATATATATATATATATATATGTATATATATATATACATACATATATATATATATATATATATATATATACTTCTGCCAGGAATGAGTGGACTGTTTTTCATCCTTCCATCCATCCATCCCTCCATTCACAGCTCATTTTTTTCCCATTTTTACATATGCATTCGGCATGTCACATAAAGATTGACATAATTTATTTTATTTTATTTTATTTATTTTACATTTGTTAACCGGGCTAGTCTGGCTGTATACATGTCCATTATCAGCAAAGGCCCAAGGAGAAAAGCTCCACTATCATACTATAAACTTTACAGTTCAAAACAATCAATGAATCAAAAACAATAAAACAAGGACAAAAAGCAAACAACAATTAAATAAACAGTATAAAATATGAAAGCAGATAAAGGAACGGTTCTTATGTAGTTTAGAAAAATGCAGAGGTAGTATAGCAAGAGATAGCAGTGGAGAGGCAATATTAAAAATAAATAATAGCTAGAGAGAGATTGTCATGGAAAGAGGAGGATTTGAGGAAAAAAAAGTGACATAAGGAGAGTTAGTAACAGAAAAGAAGTATGCACAAAGTGGAAAAGTAAAGTTGTGCCTGGCACTAGTATTAAGGACATAGATTAGCATAGAAGTAGCCAGTAAGAGAGGAAAAGGTGACAAGAATGTAGTGATAAAGCATGAAGAAGGAGGATATCGGAAGTATGAAAAAAGCAGCAAGAGAAAGAAAGCAGGTTGGTCAGTAAAGGGAAATCAATCAGAAGTTAAGAATAATCAGTAGAAGTGAAAAAGGAGGGGAATGGAAAGTGTGAAATCTTTGCTGAGCTCAGTCAGGATTGGAGCATGGGCATAGCCAGTGATTTTGTAAATGATTTTTAATTTGTTTTTTGAATAGGTGAGATGAGCCTAGGGAGGTCAGATCTCTGGGAAGTTTATTCCAATATGATCCAATGGTGTTTGCAAATAAGGAGCCACCTGCTTTATTATGAGATTTAAGAGTAGTTACTAGAAGCTTGTTGGCTGAGCGAAGTGTATTAAGATTTTTATAAGGTGTGATGAGGTTATTCAGTATAGGTGTATTGGAGGGGTAATGTAGAATTTTAAAAGTGATGACTAATTGCTGCAGGAGTATTAGGTTTGGAAGTTCTAGCCAGTTAAGTTTTTTTAAATTAAGACAGTGATGAGTACAGAATGGGGAGCCTGTGGCAAACCTGGCAATACTATGGTAGGCAGTATTACGTTTATGAAGGTTAGCTTTAGAAATGTTGATAAAAGATGGAGAGGCATACAGTAGTGTAGAGATGAGGTGAGTTTGGGCAAGAGACACTCGGGAGGTGGCAGTAAGAAAGGGCTTAAGTCTGTAGAGGGCACCTATTTTTTTATTAACTGTCTTGATTGTTAAATCAATGTGATAGTCAAAGGTTAGCTGATTGTCTATGGTAATGCCTAGTAGTTTGGTGGAATGGTCAGGTTTAATAATAGTGCCATTGCACTATTCTAGCTAATGTTCAAACTGCTGGGTGGCAAGTCTTGCTGCGGTTTTCTATGCCATGCACACACACTCACATCTATGACCAGTTTAGAATGTCCAGTCATGCCTTGACATGTGGGAGAAAAATGGAGCTTTGCATTCCATGTAGAATTTTACTTTTTTCTTCATATTAACTCAATCACTCACTCATAAAACATCTTTTTTGTATAATTCCAGTTCACATCCATACCTTCTTATGGCAGCCAGAACTTTTTTGCGTCTGGCTTCTTTAACTAAGTGACTTGTCAGCTAATAATAGACAGTACTAGAAAGGGTAAGGCATTATTAGCAAAATGGCACTAAGATTGTTAGTCTAGGATGCCCTGGAGTGGAAAAATGTATCTTTGTTTGCCTCTTATTATTCATATTTCAAATGCATATTCATATTTTCATAATTGAGAGGCCTACATGTTATTGAGGTGCATGGTATGAAACACCAATGTGGGAGACAGGACAAGTTACTGTCACTGCTGGTTTATATCACACTACCCTGGAAATATTGCTAGTTGTTTGCTAGCAATTATGAAACTAAGAAATATTTCATATGTACTTAATACTTCAAAATACTGGTGACTTACAAACCATGGTACAACATTGAGAGAAACCTAAGATGTTGAAAAAAAAGTTTTTGATATTTACAGTGTAAGTTGCATGTCTTGAGAGATATCCAGTATTGTTTGTTTTGCTAATTATACAATTAAAAATGTTTTCATATTTCTATAAATATCTCAGTTAACATGCAGTTATAAAGGAATTTCTTGTTGCCAAGGGAAAGATTATGTCTGATTAACAAAAATGTTCTAACAATATATATCTAAGTTGTACAGTTTTCAAGATATGAACATTGTGAAAGTTTACAAAAAATATAATTCGGTTTGTGTGCATTATAACATATTACAGTAGTTATGGAGAAGACTAGGAATGCGCCAACTATTATTACTGTAAGGAATGCTTCTTACTGATGTCGTTTGTCTTTTTGGCTTTTCCCAGTTAGGGGTCGCCACAGCGGAACTCCGGTCCACTAATGATTGGCAGTAGATTTGTATGGTGCCGAGTTGCCAGAGGACATGCAGACTCCACACAGAAGGCATTCCAGCCGAGAATCGAACAGGAGAACCTCTTTCTGTGAGGCAACAACACTACTGTTGTACCACCACGGCTAAGGAATGCTTCTTACTGATAACATTGCTATTTGTACAGTTTTAATAGCTTGTATTGTTCACACAATATTTATATGTATTTATCAAATTCTGTTTTTTCCAAAATGGAATGCAAGGTGCGTGTAGGCTGCTTGAGGTGTGACATTTCACATCACCTAGGTGTTAATGAGTTAATTTGTTCTGATGTGGTATGGCCTATATTTTTGTTCATGTCATACTGTGTTGTCTGATACTGATGTGGTATGGCCTATGTTTTTGTTAATGTCATACTGTGTTGTCTGATACTGATGTGGTATGGCCTATGTTTTTGTTCATGTCATACTGTGTTGTCTGATACTAATGAGTGTGAATTCTAACTTAAACTCAGTGATAGCTTTTCATTCCAGCAGTTGTGCTGTGTCATTATGAAGGAGATGTGTGCAACAGAAGATACAAGAAGCAGAAGTAAGCAAATCTGCTTCTTTTTGTTGACATATTCTGCTGTGTAAAACTGTGGGGAATATACTGACACAGTCTGATGTTTGATTGTGTACAGACAGTGATGATGCTGTTGACTGGCATATTTTTAGTCATCTAAATTTTATTTGGAACCACACACACACATTACATGTTTTTTTTTATATAATAAAGACTGTTATGTATATGATAAGGTTCCCAGTATACGTGAATGATATCTGGTTTCATTGAATCCCACAGGCAAGTCTAACATACATTGCATTTATTTTTGTACTCCCTTCCCTTTGTCCAATTTGCCAGCTGACAGTGACCTAAAACTCATCTGAAAAAAATTAGACCAAATAGAAACTCACCTTCTAACAAATCCAGTTTAATCATTATTAGTTTATCCACAGGATAAATGTCCACCACTTCTAGTGTCAGTACTTAAGTTTGTATACTTGAATATAACATAATAACCACCAGGGAAGATGCTCTTCACAGTTCTAATAAAGTTTATTAGCAGCTCAACCATTTTACAGATGAAATGACATAATTTGCTCTAAGCTACCACCATAATACTGTCCTGGATTTTATCTGGCGGTATTATGATCATTAATCCACGTAAGGTAGCTAAATCTAATTAAAACATATTAAATTAATGTTATATGGTTTACATCTGGGCTGTATTGTCAAAAGCATCACAACATTGTCCTTAGTAAAGCTAATTGTCTTCCTTACTGTTGTAGACTCTACAATATGCATTTATTTTTTCATATGTACTTTATTGAATGCTGTTAATACCAACAGTTTCAAATGACCATCTTTAAATACATACAAATTAATTGTATCTATGGCATTTCTATCTAATAATAAAGAATCATATTACATTAATAAAGAAAAAACCCTGAAACAATAAGTTATCAGCAAATACGTATGCTACTTAAAATATATACATAATATATGTTAAGAATATTAATGTGAGGGTGTCAAGCTTCGCACAGATGAATGCAGTTACTAGTCAAGATAGTGTAAAAAAAGACGAAACTTAAATATAGAATATGCTATCAACAAATTAATTAGAACCACCAAACCATTAAATCATGAAATCATGATATATATATTTATATACAGATATATATATATATATATATATATATATATAATATATATATATATATATATATATATATATATATATATATATATATATATATATATATATATATATATATATATATATATATATATATATTGATAAATTTTATAGATAGATAGATAAATAGATAGATATATTACCCAGATACTACACACCGAAGTGTTTAAGAATGAGAAACAGTCACTGCATCAGATTGTTGCAACCTGGCATCTCTTACACAAAAAAAGACATGGAGAACAGTTTATTTAACTTTCCCTCCAAGTTTCATCAGCCAGGCAGAAAACACAGGGCAAGCACACAGTCGCTCAGCTGCAATCACAGAAGTTATTTGGTGGTTCTTTACTGAAAACACAGGACAAGCAGCTGTTCAGCTACAAATGCAGAAATTAAGCTGCTGAGCCACCAACCAACATGGGAGTCTCTTTTGTTTTTTTTTTTTTGTTTTATTTGGCTTGTTTTTTTTTTAGCCAAAGGTGAGCTGCTTAGTCTTGAAAGTGGAAAATTAGGTTTTTTTCCATACAGCAAGGACAGTCATTATGATGCAAAAGTTTGTGGGGGGGGGGCACTTAACTCCCCTCACCATACAGTTCTAGTGCCTATGATACCAGATATTGTAATATCTAACAATGTTCTGCAATAGGAACGTCTGAAATTCAGAAGATATGTACATGAGTGGGAATTTAGATATATAACATCCAATCCACAATATCCGTGATCAAACAGATAACTGGAAATAACTTTCCAACAGTGAAAAATTATGTGCAAAAAAGCTGTAGCAAAAGCCAAGAGACTGCTATCTTGCAACTGTAGTATATAGGAAGTCCCTATTTTAAGGGTATAGTATCTTGTCAACTCAGTTGTTAACGGGCAGAAATTTAAAACTACCTGAAAAAAATGTAAAATAAAAAATGTTGGAATGAATGCAGGTAGAACTTAATTTTTCCAGCTGAAAGTGAAAATTGGAGGAGTTTATAGATAAGGTAAGAGCTCAATAGTCATTGGAAACTTTGCAGCCTGAAGTCGAAGTAGTTGATCAAGTGGGCTAAACCAAGGTAAATCATAAAGAAGATGGAAAAGTTGTACAACAGCAGGAATCAGAGATGCTTGTACAAGAAAATCCACTGTAGTTCAAAGAAGAAGAGTAATCAGAATGGTGAGAACCAGTACAGCCATGGGAAAACAGAGACTGTTTGAAGTACGTTACTTACAGGAGAGGGTCCTTAAGTCATGCCTCCAAGGAAAGCTGCAAAGACTCTCCCAAGAAGAAAATCAGTTGCTCAGTGTGAGTAATCCTCTTAAATAGTCTAGATCTGGGAGGACATTGAAGAAAGTGAAGACGAATATAAACAATTTAAAACTTACTTTTGATACAGTAGAAAGAAAAGTTGCATTTATTTGAAGTAAAAAAAAACCACTAAGCATGTGAATGTGAATCCCCAAAAGAAAATTCAACAAGTAAACCAACTGGCTCACATAGTGTCTAAAATATAGCAGGTGTGCTAATAAACTTTATTAGGATGCCTGCTATATTTTAGACACTATGTGAGCCAGTTGCTTAATTTATTGAAGTAAAAAAATACTGTTTGATGTAAAAGTGTCCATAACATCCTTAGTGTAAAGCTAAGAATGCTATATTCTTCATAATTAAAAAAATTCCCTACCTCCAACATCTGCTGACCTTAACAACTATTAAAATCACTGTAAGGTTGACATGGAAATGCACACATAGACTTTGACAGATGTACCTCCTCACGCGTGGGTGCAGTTTCAACCATTAAAGTCTATGAATACATCTACATGCTAAGTCTTCCTTGACATTGCAGGGGCTTCCATACAGTTTTTTGAGCTGTGGTTTAATAAAGGATATGAAGCTATTTTAACACCCAAATATATTAAGAATGGCAGGGTGGAAAATGAATTTCAGTACTGAAAACACCATCTGCCATGATACATATATAATCTGTGGGTAACTCCATACAAAGGGACATTGTTACTGCTGAAATACATGACTTATCTCATCTATACTATAATATTGTAAAACATGAATGGATTAAGGTCTACCTATTTCATGTACCTGTTTATATTATGGTAATCACATGTCCTTTTGGATCACTTTAATACTTTTTTTCACAGTTGAGACTTGTGAAGGTTAAGGTGTTACAGTCACATGGTGTGCAAGTGAGAGCTGATGGAAAGTCACATGATATGCAAATCAGAGCTGACAGAAAGTGACATGATGTGCAAGTGAGAGCTGATGGAATTAGGGTTACCACCTGTACCATTTGCGAGGGATAGTTCCTCTTTGGGCAGTTGTGTCCTGCAAAAAAATTGAAAAAATGGCAAATGTCCTGAGATTTTAGGACAAAAATATATCCGATATTTTCTTTAATAGTTGCATAAAACAGTTATTTTGTATCTGAAACACCTAAATATTATAAGAAACAGAATAATCAACTCAAATGCTACAATAATAAGCTTTTATTTTGGCAAAAAAATGAAGTTCTGTCCTTTGTACTGGACTTGGGTATGTTTTGCCCTGCAAAATCTGATGTTTCTACAAAAAATGTCCCACTTTGAGCATTTGAAAAGGTGGCAACCCTAGATGGAATTGATAACCTATATCTAGTTTCACAGCTCAGCTTTTTTAGACCGTATTACTACAATGTTGTCTGCCCACTGTTGTTTTATTTTCATGTATGGAGTTATACTGATCCATCAGTCTTTACAGCTTCATGATATATACACTCCTGACCCTACTTTTTTTAAACCTTCTTGTAAATGCATCCATATATTTTAGATCTATGTTACTTTATATCATGCCATTATACTGTTAAATTTATACCTGTAATCTTACTTTACTGCTGTTACTTTGTAATCCATGCTGATTCTGCATATGATCAAATTTGTCAGTGTTCTGCTCTGGTGAACAAAAGTAAGTAAGTAAATAAACAAGTATATATCCATGTTATATAGTCTAAATATGCAGGTTTTGCACAGCTATGTAATCTGGGACAATTCTGAGTTCAAAAATAAAAAAATCATATGACTGCATAGCACAATATATTTTCTAATATTACTAATACAACATGCGGTCACTCAGCAGCTTACTTTCAGTTTGAAGTAACTGATTTATAATTTGTGCTAGTTACAGTACATAACATGAGAACTGTTTTGTAATTATTTGTTGCCTTGGCTCTGCTTTTGAAATCCCTGAAGATGTACAACTGTGTATTCGTGGTCTGTTCCCTATGAGCATAAACTTGAAGAAATAAACAAACACATTTTTTTAATCAATACCAGATGTTTATAGTCTCTTGCCCATTAATTATAAATGAAGGCAAGTGAATCCCTCAGCAGACCATGGCCACTAGTGGTTCAATACAAAGACCTTTACAGAATTAAATCCTGATGTTTCCTCATACTGTGGGGATGAACTTAGCTACTTAACAGATCCAGATAAAGTTGAGACCAACTTAAAATTGACATTTCATGAAATGCACAGGACTTACTCCTGCTATTCCTAAGGAATTGCTGACTAAAATGAAAATAAAAAGGTAGGGAAGGCATCATACACCAA
This sequence comes from Protopterus annectens, assembly GCF_019279795.1. NCBI lineage: Eukaryota > Metazoa > Chordata > Ceratodontiformes > Protopteridae > Protopterus > Protopterus annectens. Next base: position 384,315,807 of record NC_056733.1, read on the forward strand.
TGACCACCTGATGAGCGCAGCCTGCTACACTGAAAGCTATGTTGGGATCTCATTAGGTGGTCAGTGGTGTATGAGGCTTTCCCTTGGGTTTCTGTAAACTGCTCTGGACTCAGAACTGCAACAGAATTATAACTCTGCTACATTTTACACTGGACTATACAACAGAAAGTAAAGCAAAAGTGACATTCCCTTTTAATAAGGCTTACTCCATTTTATTTTTAGGATCATTATTTAATTATTTTTTCCATATGAATTACAGTGATTTTTGGGTGAAGCTGTTTTGAACTCACAAGAACAGGCGTATATAAAGTTAGCGAAACGTTGTAACTTATGACCTGAGTGCCTTAAAGAACCAGAAGCTATTAAAACTGTTCAGAGTGCTTTAGAGGCAAGCCCCACATAAAAAGGTTCACTGAATAACTCATTTGCTTGAATGGATTTGATTGAATAAGTTTTGTGGACCACGCTGTGACTAAGCGATCCTTTTTGACTAGCATGGTTTAGTCACTTCACAGAATCCAAACAACTAGTATTATCTCAACATAGCTAAGCAGTTACAGCACTAAGCCTTTAATATAACATTTCATATCAATCTTTTCAACAAAGCCATGGACAGACCTGAGTGATTTTACCTGTCTGACGTTCTCATGGGTATTTTCGACATTAAACTAATTTTTTATATTAAACCATTCAGTTTCACATTCTCTGTCTTTATGGAAAATCAAATATATATATATATATATATATATATATATATATATATATATATATATATATATCTATATAGGTCCCCTTCAGATGGTCAAACGTTTAAAAGCTCGACTTTCATATGACCGAGACCATATGATCAAACTTTTAAAAGTTCGAATGGTCTGAATGGGGATCTCTATAGAGCGCAGAACAGGAAGATTTCCCTTTACCGCAATGTAGTGCTGGTGTTGGTGTTGGTATATTTAAATAGCGGGGGGGGGGGTGCAGGGTTTTTTGCTCCCCTGCTAGCAATGTTCAGTTTTTAAAAAAAATTTTTTTTCACATTTTCAAAGATTCAAATGTTCGATCATATGGTCTTGGCCATATGAAAGTCGAACATTTGGGTGTTTGATTATATGAAGTAGATTGATATAAATATATATATATATATATATATATATATATATATATATATATATATATATATATATATATATATATATGCAATGTGAACTGCCTTGAGAAACCACTTACTTCTGAAATGCTCCCAAAAAATTGAGAATAAGAATGTATAAAAATATAACTCCATAAACCTGTCTGTATCATTCCAGTACTACAAAACAAATACATAATAAGTTAATTATGCTTTTCCTAGACATCAGTAGTAACTGTTAAAAAATTGCATAACAGCAAACATGTTAATCCTTTCTTTAAAAGGATTTCTAAATCAGACCCTTCATTTTTATGATGCAGTACCAAACTTTACGAAGTATATACCCAGGGTTTTTCTCTAGCTTTGAAGAACTTATCTACATTTTCTTCTCTTGATCCACATTGAATTATCACCTTGACTAGAAATTTAACATTTTAGCCTTCTGTTGTAAAGTGAGATTGTTTCCTTTAGTAAGCTGTTGTTTCTTTCTTAATCTAAGGCCAATATTCATAGTCATTTATGCAAATGTGCTGAGGCTATTCACAATATTCTTGGACAAGGACAGCTGAACTGAGAGTCAGAGGCCATTTATGCAAATGCATGATGACCTCCAATGTGCTTATGCAAATGTGCAAATAATGAGATGAAAATGAGGAGTGACATAAGGCTTTGCATGCTAATGAAGTATGTTTTACACCATTTGGGATTCAAAGTCAAATTTTCTTGCTTTATTTTGCCCTGATTGCAGATGCGCTCTATAAAGACAAGCCTCGCCAAATGTATCAGAGTTGCAGTTAGTGAAAATGCTTTCACTTGCTACCAACTTTTCTTTGCAGGTCTGAATTGCGTGTCTTTCCTGGGCCAAAATTGCTTATAACCAGAGGCAATCATGAAAATATAAACAAATAATAAGTCTTTATAACTTTAATAATCAGGAAGTCCTTGACAGGTTCAGAGTGGATAGGGACATTATGAGGGTCTTAGTGGGTAGTTTTTACTCTCATGGGGAGTACTGGAGGAATGCTTAGACTTCCTACCCTATGGACACCAAGGTATGTATACCTGTCACTGTACTTGCTACACGACCTTCCTGAGACTAACTGGGGGACGCAACGGGAATCTCACAGGCTTCTGCTTTAGATGTTGTCCTGTTCGATTCTCAGATAGAGCGTCTTCTGTGTGGAGACGTGCGTGAATGGGGGTACCTTCGTTGAAGGTTGTGCATCAGAGCTGGCAACTCGGCACATAAAAATCTACTGCCAATCATTAGCGGACCGGAGTTTCGCTGTGGCGACCCCTAACCGGGAAAAGCCGAAAGACACAACAACAACAACCACCTCTTCCTGCATGGTAGGATGCCCAGTGGCCATCTTGTTGGTAAATGGAAAAATATTTCTTATATTGTATCTAAATAATTATTCACATTAAAATATATTTCTGAACACTACACTTTTTCTGTTTTGTCTGCCCCTCTTTTCTCCTTTTTTTCCTTTTATAGGTGACACTGGATATCCACTGGAGCCACATAACACATCCCTGTTTCAGATCTATATTGTTATCAAGAAGGTCTAAGGCCTCCTGACGAGCCATTTCAAGTGCCTTCTTGATTCTGTGGGTACCCTTTAGCATGACCTAGCTACTGCATACAGGATGTTTATTGCATGTTGCATTCTGTATAATATGATTATCCATCAGTCTGGTGCTGAAGTGACACATGCTATCAAAGCAGCTACCATTTCCACTCCAAATATGAGTAATGATGACCAGTCAGCAACAATGATAAGGAACCCCATGCAGCAGGCTTGAGCAAGGCATGCACCTCAACAGGTAAAGAGGCAGCATATAGTCCACAGCTATGGACCACAACATTCACATGTCATTATTGCAAATAACACATAGAGTACAATTGATGCATGCAGTGATATGTGACCTATGCTGTGTGGTGCATCGTCTGCTGTCACTGTTGATATGACAGTCTCATCCTGAAATATTTTCTTGCTATCTTTTAGAAAAGTTACTCGTATTATGGTTAACCGTGATCATGATCTCCAGTGTGAGGTTCTGAGAATGCTGACATGAACTGCATGAAATATGTTGTGCTGTTTCACTTTGACTATTGACATCACTGTCCTGAGAAGCAACAGCATTAATGATCTCCCTTCACATGTCTGGACAGGAACCCGTCTTCTGCCCCTTGCAGTTCAGCTTGACATTGGTATGTCGTAACTATGAATGGAAGTGACCACCATACTACAAATCAATGTGATCATGGTATTATCCCTACTCTCTGCCATTTGCAAGAAGTGCTGAAAATCATCACACATACTCTGGAGGCCTTTGACCATTTCCAGCTATCTCTATGTAGCAGTGCTGCAAGCCCTAACAATCTCATGGCACATTTCCTGCACGGCAACCAATGTTTTATTTTTTTCCAGGGGTAACTGTAAGAAAGTCCTGCACCTAGCACCCCTTTGTAAAGGTGTCTCTGTAGACACTGTTACTTCTGAATGCCTCTCATCATCCTCAAAGTGGTCCTATGGATATGGAAATACTGCTGTTCAGGTTGGCATGTCAGCTTATTTGTGACTTTGTGATGTACTATCACTTTCTGCAGAGTTACTAAAATGTTGCAGGTTAGAGATCCTGCCATTAAACTTGGGCACTGCCTGACACTTTCCTCAGGCTGCCTCCTTAATATAAGTATGTTACCATCAGCATTAGCAACAGAACATCCACAGCTGATATATTCCAAACTTATTAGTGTAGTTGAACTGTTTGTTTCTGATGTTGACCCTGTAAAAATTATTTGAAAATATCAACAATAATAATGAAACAGCACACAGTAATGTATGCTTACAAGGGGGAGAATGGGGCACTTACCATACATACTTCCTTAATCTTTATTCTTCGCTGATGTACAAGGTTCACCTAATATTTATTCTTATATATTTATTTAGTTGCATTATTTACCGGGAAAGTCCAACTGAGTATTATACAATTTCAGCGTTGGCCTGGGGAGAAAAGCTCCATTTGATTACATTGCATTATACTAAATAATACAGTAAATATTATTATATTATTACTATACATATATATATAATATATATATATATATATATATATATATATATATATATATATATATATATATATATATATATATATATATATATATATATATATATATATATATATATATATATATATATATAAAATACAATTATTATTTTATATATATACATATATATATATATATATATATATATATATATATATATATATATATATATATAAAATACAATTATTATTATATATTGTTTCATTTTTTGTCAGTTATGGACATGCAGCCAAAGTAAAATGAAAGCATATCGCACTGACACAGATGGACTGGGGACAGCTCTGCAGTCTGCAGCACTCCACAGCTGTTCCAAGCGTGCCAAAGTTATTGCATATAAATACAATTATAATATATATATATATATATATATATATATATATATATATATATATAGTAATAATATAATATATGAATTATTTATTGTGATGTGTTTAATTGCATCATTCCTGGTCAGCATTCAATTTCATCTATATAAATGTATGTTACTGCTTTTAAACCAGCCACCTCTAATTATTCCTGTCCCACCATATTTTCTGCCATACTCATCCCCATGGATGGTAGAAGGTATTCCTCACCTGGTGTTAATTTAATAAGTTTCATAGGCCTTTCACCCCGTAGTGGTATGGGAAATCACATTCTGTTTGTTCTTGCTTCAAGTATGTTCTCCATCATCATTTGCCCTTTTCTTGTATTGTGCCATTGCTCAGTTTCTGCCACCCACTGAATTAATTTCAGCAGCTCCTTGATTCCAGGCCTTGTTCCCCTTGGCTTGTCTTGGCACCCCTTTACCAAAAAAATGTTCTCATATGCCCTAAGTGCTGTCATAATGACACAATTTACCTCATGGCTGAAGTTATCCTTTCTCTAATATGATCTCTTGTTTTCCATAATTGTTGCATGTGCAAAAAGTCAGAAAATGCAACAGGACTGTATTGATATAATCATATTTTAAAGTATAAATCACTGGCAAAGTTTTCCTGTCACCCACATTAAATAAAAATATTGCTTAACACAAAGCATAAATGTACGTAGAGTAATCTCAATATAGCCAAAATAAACTGCAATATATCACTTGCAGGTCACTCATGTAATGAATGTAATCGCTTTGGTCTCAAAAAGCATCCTAGCCGTACCCTTTGGCATTAGCATGTGCTCATAATACTGACATTTTTTATTCATCACTGCCACTCCAAAAATCACCAATTTATCAAACATGCCTCCTGATATCCTTAGCACTGCATAACTTCAGTAATAAATTGTTGACTTCATACCCATGAATGCACACTCAGTAAATGATACCACAGTAATGATTATTTTCTGTCATCTGTAATCATTTTCACTGCTGTTGTCATGAAATTTAACTTCCAAATGATACAAATCTAGCAATCCATCACTGCTATCATAGCATGCACATCATATATGTAAATTCATTAAATATGACCCTTAAATCAATAATGAAATATTTTTAAGTATTTCTTTCTGAATTGTGACTTTTTTTAAAATATCTCCTTATTGTAGTATGTCTGTGGTATCCTAATGCTTTTTCCACCTATCTCAGCTACTAGTGAATTGATATGGTACTCTTCAACTTATTGACAACAATTCAGGGACATTTACACGTTATATGCAAATTAGGCTAATTTACATTCATCTTTATGAACTGTAGTACTAGGGAAAAGTGTCCCGGGATGTATCAGCAAATTTATTTTTTTGCCAATTATGGACATGTAGCCAAAGTAAAATGAACGCATATCACACTGACACAGATGGACTGGAGACAGCTCTGCAGTCTGCAGCACTCCACAGCTGTTCCAAACTTGCCAAAGTAATGCTCAAATGGCCTTAGACTAACCAAAATCAGAACGTAGTTAAAAAAAAATGAAGTTATTTGTATAACAAGTTTGCAGCAGTCTGAAGTGTAAACCCTGACCATGCAATATTGTATGTCACACTCTAGCACCTCAAATAAATCATAACCTCCTAACACTTAAAAATAAAACACATGGTAATATTTCTTATGTGTGTATTATGCTAATGACCTCATGATCCTTTTTAAACCCACTCATGAACCCAAATCTTTGACTAGTTCTGGTACCCTTGATAAATGTAAGCTGGGGCCTGGAAGATAAACCATTTGCAAGCTACCTGTGCCCATTAGAGACATGGGTAACAAACCAGCGATGAAGTTCCTGTTCCCTGTACAACTGTCCACATTACACTTCAGTTGTGTTAGGGAGGAACTCTGCTTCATATGGATGGTGAGCCTGTTCCAGAGAAGTGATAGTCTCTGGAGATATCCTATTTGTATCACAGGCAGGGTTTAAGTCTTTAAAATAGGTAATTCTGGTGCTGTTTGTTTTGCAGATATGCAGGAGGTCATTCAGAGTGTGGTCTGATAATGCCTTGTATGTCAGGCATAGCTCTCCCTTCAACAGCCTGTAAGGGACAGAATACAGGGATATAGCTTGGAGGCAGTCTGCATATATGAATTTATGACCACAGTGACATTTATTTCCACCACTCCAAAAATAAATGAAATAAAATTTAAAAGAAAATTTCTGTGCACTATATGAGACATACTGGTGTTATGGCAAAAAAATTACATTTACCTGCGAAAATAAGGAATAGCAATTATTAATCATGCATTTCTAGTTTAATCAAGTATAGAAGATAAAACGTATGTGACAAAGCAGTTTTGGTTAAACCAAACTTGCCAATAATATCAGTAGGTGTTATAATGCCCTTGCCAGTAAACAGGGATTGGTTAAGGTGGCATCACACCCCCTAGGGAATCATTCTAATTCTCCCCAGGATTCAGCAAGCTCTGCATGGTGTGCAGGAATAGAGCAAGAGCTGCTGTAGGCAATGTGGTTGACGTGCGATCCAGGAATGAGCTCCTGGGACATGCACGAGCGCTCCTGCATTATTCCTGCACAGACGCAGCCCCTGTATGCTAATTACCTCATTTGCTGAAGAAAATCATGCAAATTAGGTGAATTAGCAATCCAGGAAGCAGGCAGGCATCCATGCAGGAATAGTGTAGACTGCAGAAATGTATTCAGCCAGTTGCTGAATAAATTTCCTCACACTACAAAACGGAGGCATGACAGCTCGTAAAAAAGCATGCATTATAAGGGACAGGCATGCCAATGGCCAAATATATGGCCATAGGCATGAAAACTAGTTTCAAAATTATAAAAAATAACTTTTTTTTTTGGCCGATTTCAGCCGTTTAAGCGTAGGGCAGCAATGCACAAACGGGATCGGCCCGAAAATAAGAAAAAAAGCTGGAAATAAGCTTTTAAACCAAAATCATCATTTTTCCATAATAGTCAATGGCATGCATAACACAACAAGACCATGGAATAGTGGTTGCTAAGGGGGAAGGCTGAGTGTCGGTTTTGTAATCATGCATTAGCAGTCAGTTCTATGCAAATGAGGGGAATGATACTGAATCACAGATTTCCTCTCAGTGCTAGCTTGCACCCAACAGTGTAGGTGCAATAACACCATGGTCTAAGCCTAAGAGCTAGATGACCTCATGAGGGGGAAGTGTCATGATTGCTGTAAGCTTATTGGAGCACAGTGGCCTGTGGTTGCCCTTAGCTAAGCACAAATAAGGAAGGGGGTGTCTGAAGCTGCCTAGCAGTATTTACATTGCCCAAACGGGTGTGCACACAGTGCACCAGGTTTTAAACAAAATAAAAACAGGAAATAGCAGCACTGTTCACAACTGAGCACTGGGTATGCACGGTGCGCCTTGGGGCTTAAACAAGAAGTCAATGAGAAGGGAAAACAGCAGTAAGAAGGTAATCAAGGAGAACTAGCATACCTGGCAGGTGAAATGTATCAGAATTAGCCAATTACACAACTGCAGCAGCCCAGCCTAGCACACTACTATTAACTATGCAAACACCTTTCACTCCGTTTTTTTCCCAGAAACTCTACACCATCGATGTACACAAACTGGGAAATTTTACCTAACAAAACCAGCAAAATGATAGGGACTGCTTTCGCTCTCATAAATCAATATGTGGAAGAAGCTGAGGGTGGTGAGGATGAGAATGCTGATGACCAACTCACAATAAGGAGAAGGAGAAGAGTGTACAGACCCAGGGTAACCTACCTGGGGCTACATGAGCTGGAGATAGTGGAGTGCTATAGGGTGGACAGGGACATTCTACAGCAAATTGTTGAGCTGTGCCAGCCACGCCTCACACACAGAGCCAACAGAGGGGAACCCATCCCAGTAGATATCAAGGTATTTGTAGGCTTAAGAATACTAGCCACAGGTACCTTCCAAAGGCCAACTGGGGATATCATTTGGATCTCACAGGCGTCAGCATCCAGGGTACTCCACCAGTTCCTGGATGCCATGTCAGCACATGTCAGTGAGCACATATATTTCCATAACACCTGTGAGGTGTTGACCAGCAATATGCAGCTCTTCCACCAAATAGCAGAATACCCTGATGTACTGGGTATGATAGACTGCATGCAGATGCACATCAAAGCACCACCCAGTGAGCGGGGTAGGGTCTACATAAACTGCAAGGACTTCCCCTTCATCAACTGCCAGGTTGTGTGTGATGCCCAGGGCATTATAATGAATGTGTGTGCTGGCAGCTCTGGAAGCTATCATGACTCCCACATCTGGCATATGATGCAGCTATACCAGAGATTTGCCAGTGGGGACATCCCATATGGCCACCTAGTGGGGGATGCTGGTTATGCACTGGAGCCATGGCTGATGACACCCATCAGAAATGCACACACACCTGAACAAGAACTTTATAATGAGGCACACCCACAAACCAGAATCATAATAGAGCGTGTATTTGGGATGCTCAACTCACGGTTCCGGTGCCTGAACATATCCGGTGGAGCCTTCCAGTACTCTCCAGCTACATGTACCTAAATTTTCCTTGTATGTGCCATGCTACACAATATAATCCTGTGGAAACAGCTGCAGCAGGAACAGCACAGGGCAGGGCCACACCGCCCCCCACCATTGCCAAGGCCAGCACAGGCACAGACTGACTTAAAGGATGAACAAGCTGAGCCTGCCCCTGTAGGCAGAAGGAGGCATGCCCAGTATGCCCAGGCTTTGGCAAAGAGGCAATTCATAACACATACACTGACACTGTGGGAACCCAGGGAATGACATCTCTCTCTGACTCGCACATACAGTAAAAGGGATGTCAAATATGACACTACCTGTACTTAACCATGTCAGCCCTCCAGCACCATCCTCATTACTGGCACAGCCACAAGGTAAGTCACTCTCCCTATCAATTGTTGAATGGAGTAGTATGTTCTGCTACTTGTATCTATGGTACAGATGTGAGCATGCAAGTGAATCAGGTGGCTGAATGTGATGGCAGCAGATAGTAGACACCAATATGGGCAGCATGAAATCCATAACAAATACTGGTGTCAACATAGGATTCAGTACTATACAAGGTGATAAATCCCACTGCAGGACATGTGGTGGGCCAAATATGTGTCCATAGGACACACACATGCATGTCAGTGAGGCTCACATACCCAACAACAGTCTCAGCCAGCAGGACAGGTGTAGATGACCACAAAGAAAGGCTGTGCTAAAGCCTCCGATTGATGACAATGGAGAACAGCCCCCCCCAGACCTACACAGAGAGACTACAACAGGTCAGGCAGTTGGATGTTAGTTCTGAAGGGTAATAAGTCTGAAACTGCAATGTAGGTCAATAAAACCTAAGATCTGTACTCTACTGATGTACCTCTAGTCTGCATGATGGGTCAGAATACAGAATGAAATGGAAGCCAGCAGAGTACCTAAAACAGCAGTACAGTCATAGCAAATGTTTAAAGTTGTCAGGTGTACCCCCCAATCCTACGTAGAAATGTAGTAACATGTACGTGTGGGTATAATAACAGTGGAGCACATATAACCTGAGCTGGCCAAATTAGCTGGAGAGATTGTTGCATGTGTACAATATGCAAGGCTCTGTGTGTTACGTTGTTGTGTGTTGTATATTGTGTGGAAGTGGTCAGCATGTATGCATGGAGGGTTGTGTCCCAGTGGCCTATGGCCAGTACTGTTGATGACAGAGTCAAGTTCTGACAACTGCAGTGCCAAACACAATGCATCCCAGCAAGACACATTCCAGCAGTAAGCCATAGTAATTGTTCGGATGTAATATCTGTCACTATCTGAAAGATGTACATGGCATGAATGTGGGCCCAGACATACACACAGCACACAGGTGGAAGTACCCTAGACAGAGTATTTAAATGTAACTGTCAAATGGACACACCTTTGGAACTGTACATACAGGTTAGCAGCACATTAGTTGTCTGTGTAGTTGGAACACTGATGTAGTCTGGCCAAACACTAGGAGACCACAAAAGGCACAGTTATGAAGTACTGAGAAACTGCTGATGTCCCTGCACAAGCCAGCACAAGAGGAATGTCCCACGTATATCTGTGAGTCAGCTGCAAGAAGCTTCCATAGCACACATGCACTCAGCTCACCCCACCATCAGCCACAGCGTCATCACAGGTCATATCCTTGCTGTTGGAATGAGTATAGTGTGACCCCCACTTCTGTATGGGAATACCCACAGAATGCAACATGCTGAAGAGGGGTCCCATGCAGGTGTGTCCCTAGCTGTAAGCAGCACCCTGCCAGCATCCATACCAGTGGATTAATAAGGACAGAAACTATTGCCATTAACACCTCGCACACCAACCCTGTCACTCCAGGGGAATCTAATCGCTTGCAGCCTGGGACTGTAGGAGTGACAGAATGCACTGGCCTGCTACAGATAGCCTGCATCACTACCAAATGCCCTACAGTCCTCTGTGAAAAGCCTGTGCCTAACTACCAAATTCTCTACAGTCTTCTGTCAAAGGTCTGTGCCTAACCCATACTGCCAATGTATGCTATCTCATGGAGTCCCAAATAACGACATAATACAGTCAACAGAACACAAATGCAAGGCCATGTCGACAAATCCCAGTAGCATGCCCACCATGTCCTACTGCATGAACTGTGGACCAACCCCTAAATACCACTAGGATGAAAGGATAACTATAGGGATACTTACCAGATATCGCTTGCATAATGTTAGGAAGAGGATTGAATAACAGAGGCGGGGGTAGAAGCATAGTCACCATGGAGTGTGTGAAGTCTGAAACTCTGATATGTGAACATACTATCCCTGCCTGAAAACTCAGGAATGTGTGGCTACAAACCTGCTCATAAACCACAATGTGAAGGGGAACTGACCAGATATATGAGCCCTGCCTCTGGGTAACCTGTGTGAATCTGTACAGCTGTGAGTTATGGTCATAGAAGGATATGGCCATTTTTTCACATCAATAGATGTACAAGCAGGGGATCCTCAGCCACCACAGTACCTAGGTGCTGGACCATTTACACAGACCCATCAGCAAGTGTCTGCAGCTCCCCCTCAAGAATGGCATGATTGTACAAGAATATGTAGGCTGCAGACCACAATATTGGACACAGCTTCATTCATCTTGTGTTCCCCAGGAAATTACTGTGAGCAAATAAGTACATCTGTCAGTAGTTGATGACATAATATATCACTGTGTAAAACAGTACATATGTCTGAATATGTCTGCTAACACCAAAACCATGTAGCACAAGCAGCACAGATACAATTACAGTGTCCCACTATCCTTCACCATGGTGACTCCATATTGTCAACCTATCTACAGATATCCTGCAGAAACAGGTTGCTAGCTATAAGTGTAGAACACAAATGCCTGCACTGGAGTACAAACTACCTGGAATGGATTCACACATGCAATACAGAAGGTCATACTGGGCATGCTCCCAGATTTAGAGAAACAAATCCCATGTCTGACAACAAAATACAGAAGGGTCATACTGGGCTTGCTCCCACACTTACAAAAATGAAGCCCATGTCTGGCAACAACAGTGGACTATACATATCTGTCAGTTGCAGAGTTCTGTGCACGCACACCACATTGCACACCAGTCATGCTTTACACACACATCGGATAGGAATACACATATATATCCAAGGACAACACACTATAATAGGTCAAACATACACAAACAGAAATGTGGGGAAAGGAGAGACAGACAGTGACAAAGAGCTTCCCATCATGAGGCCTGTCCCACCCACCAAACTTCCAACTGGTCAACATCACATGGTGTGCCAATGTCTATGACTGCAGACATTTGCTTCTCGTAACCCTCAGCACTATAGTGTTGGTGGTGCTTGTAATAACCATGTGTCATGACAGTACAAGTCATTATTCATCTATCAGTCATATACACAGTCCTGTCAAATGTAAAGTTGTGTATGACTGAGTGTTATTTGCGTGTTTTTTCAGAGGAATGGTTTATGGCATATTCACGCATACTGCACTCCCCATTGCCCTAGTTTAGCTATCCTGCTGATGTCAGTCACCTTGAAAGACTCCTTTGGACAAAGATCACCCCTATATGCTCTGTGGCACATGCAATAACTGTGTAATGCTGTAGAGTGACATACTAGTTAGGTAGGAGTTTTATTCCCAGACATGGCAACTGTGAAACTGTGTGTGTAGGGAATCAATGATTTTGAGGCCATTCACAGATACTACACCTCCCACTGCCTTACCTTAGCATGCCTGCTGATGTCATTCATCTTGAAATACCCCTTTGGATAAAGGATAACCCTATAAGCTCTGTGCCATGTGTAATAACTAGGCAATGCTATAGTCTAATATACTAGATAGGTAGGAGTTCTAATCCCACACATGGCAACTGTGAAACTCTATGTGTGTGTGTACAGAGTAATGCTTTTGAGGCCATTCACAGTCACTACACCTCCCATTGCCCTACTATAGCAAGCCTGCTGATGTCAGTCACAGTGAAGTACCTCTTTGGACAAGATTCAGCCCTGTAAGCTCCTGATGTGTGCAATAACAATGTAATGCTATAGTGTGATGTACTAGTTAGATAGGAGTTCTAATCCCAGACATGACAAATGTGTGTGTATGTGTGTAGGGAACAATGATTTTGAGGCCATTCATAGACATTACACCTCCCATTTCCCTACTTTAGCAAGCCTACTGATGTTATTCACCTTGAAATTCCCTTTGGACAAGGGCTAGTCCTAGAAGCTCCGTGGTACATGTGATTACTGTGTAATGCTATAGTGTAACATACTAGTTAGGTAAGAGTTCTAATCCCAGAAATGGCAACTGTGAAACTCTGTGTGTGTGTGTATATACAGAGTAAGGCGTTTGAGGCTATTAACAGTCAGTAAACCTCCCATTGCCCTATTTTAGCAAGCCTGCTGATGTCATGCACCTTGAAATACCTCCTTGAACAAGATTCATCCCTGTAATCTCTGTGGTGTGTGCAATAACTGCATAATGCTAAAGTGTGATGTACTAGTTAGGTAAGAGTTCTAATCCCAGATATGGCAACTGTGAAACTGTGTGTGTAGGGATCAGTGATTTTGAGGTCATTCACAGACACTACACCTCCCATTGCCCTACTTTAGAAAATACCCCTTTGTATAAGAGCTATCCCTATAAGCTCCATGGTGCATGCGATAACTGTGTAATGCCATAATGTAACATACTAGTTAAGTAAGAGATCTATTTCCAGACATTGCAACTGTGAAACTCTGTGTGTGTGTGCGCGTGTGTGTGTGTGTCTGTGTCGGTGTGTACAGAGTAATACTTTTGGGGCCATTCACAGTCGCTACACCTCCCATTGCCCTACTTTAGCAAACCTACTGATGTCATCTACCTTGAAATACACCTTTGGAGAAGGGCTAGCTGTATAAGCTCCGTGGTGCATATCATAAATGCTGAACAATGTAGTAGCAGTAACTACACTGTTATGGGTTTAAATCTCATCTGTGGCAGGTGTTTGTATGTATACTTCAAAGATTTTGTCCCCAGTTACAGCCAGTACACATCTCAGAGCCTGACTTTAGCAGTCCTGCAGATATCATCCACCTTACAAGTATCTGTTGCGAAGGCTAAGCCATGTCAGGTCAGTGGTGCATGTGGTAAATGTGTAACATATTGGTCCATAAAGGTTGTAAGATCGAGGTTTGAACCTCACCCCTGGCAAATGTAAATGTGTAATTAGGGTAAAATTATTTTTGGGATCTCTCACCCATTACATCACCCAATGCCAGTTTTTACAAGGGCTGATGATTTTCCTCACCTTAGACATACCTTGGAACAACATCCATCCAATAAGATCTGTGGTGCATGTGATAAATGTGGTACAGTGCAGTAGCAATACATAGCTTGGTAGAAGTTTGAATCTCAGTACTGGCAAGTGTGTGTCTGTCATCAGCATCCTGTCTGGAGATTGCTGTGATTGTATAATAACAGGATGCATTGTGGGGTGGGTTTTGCTAAATCATTATATTGAGGACCTACTATATGTTACAATGTCCACCTTATGTGGACAACAGATGTCAAGCAGCAGAGAC
>NC_056733.1:384331032-384466032 GCF_019279795.1 Protopterus annectens
TGAATAGGGACCTATATGTATATATATATATATATATATATATATATATATCAAAGAGTAGATATACTAGCTGAATCTTCTGGGTAAGTATAACTGACACCCAAGAAAATTCTGTTTTACTAGTTTTTAATATGTATAAGAAGCATAAAAACTGAAATCATTATATTACTTTAAGAAAGGGAAAAATAAACCTTTCTGTATAACTGCTGTGCTCCTTTTTAACTATTTTCTGTATGAGCCATAAGCTAAGTATTTGTTATACCTTTGTAGATGAAAGAAATGCAACTGAAGCCATTGAGTGAATTGTATGCACATAACTTAAGAGATACATACTCCCCTTCAAGAAGTCACAAGCATTTGCAATATGAATTCATTTGAAGTATGCATAAGCACTACTCATTTAATTCTTCTCAAGTACAAAAACACTTCCCAAATGACTACTCCCAATGAATGCATAAGCAGCTCCTATATACAAGTTTTACTTTAATAAAAATGTTACTGCAGTATTTCAATAGTGTATAAAATGGCATGTAAGCACAATATGTGGATTTATTGTGCATTTTCTCTTTTGTCTCTCCCCACCATTTTTTCCTCTGTTTTTTTCTTATTTTAATTATGCATTTATTTCTCTTTTATTGTTTTGTTTCTCTCCTATTTCTTTTCTTTTTTTTTTACATGTTCAAATCCTTCAGGAGCATGCCAGACACTTGCCTCTCAGGTTAGGAAGTGATTACCCTCTGCCCGTTCATGGCTGTCCTCACAAATGGCATCCTGGCAAGCCTCAGTGAAAGGGGACTTCAGAGCTTGATAGATAATGCACTGATGGAAGTAGTGGAACGGAGAATTCACCCAGTTAAACCCACTCTTCAGCGTCTAGAAGACACACTATCCCAGTTTGTGCTGACCACTGCACCAACACAAGCCCCTACGTCCTCAACAATGGGTTTATCACTGTTGCACCATCTATCAATGGATAACCATGGGGTTGTGTGCACTAGAACTCCTGCTGGTACTTTTTCAGCATTTCTTCCCTTATCTTTACTCCAACACCCTCTTACTTATTTCCTACCCACACTGCCCACTCATAGAAAAAAAAATGTAAGAATAGGGGGTCTATCTCCCAAGAAAAACATAGTGCCCATCTTCTGCCACCTCCTCCAGTACAAACTCTGTTGATGTTTTCCTTATGTGATCCCCTGTTTGTCTTTTGTTATTCAGTTTTTCCTATCTCCCCCTTGCTACTCTTTAATGAAACCATCAGGGATCCCACAAAAGGATACCCTTATATAAAACATTATAAACCCCTTTTCTTTTAAAAAAAACAACAATTTTGTAGTGTTGTGCAGTCTGCAGCTTTCCTTAGAAGTGTGGCTGTACTTAGTCATGGTCACACACATTTTTCAAAAGAAAAAAAAAACTAACGCAAACCCTCAGGGTCTGGCAAAGTAATTTGCAACTTCATAATGCTAAAATTTACATGATTTACTCTTTTGCAACAAGTAGGTGTGTTTTCAAAAAAGACTTGCTTTTCCATATTCATCACAAATTGCTTTCACTGACCTTATTTGCATATCCATGCAGCGCCACTATTTGCAGATAACTGTAATTCTTTTGCAAAGCCCCAAACAGTGAATACCAGCCTAAAAGTCATATACATGCTTATTTAATTGGATAGTAAAAGTCCTATAGTAAAAGTCCTAGACATTGTGCTGCACAAAACAAAATGGTTGTATTAAAAAATTAAAAAATTAACAAAGTCACTTATAAAAATATAAAATGGCCTATTCCAGTCAAGGAGAAGAAAACATCAGTGGAGTTGGTAGTGTCATTTTTATGTGAAGAAACAGTGTTCTACAACACTCAGGCTATGCTCTTGGATAAAAAGTCATCTTCATCTTTTACCATGTTCTGTTTCTATGTATAATTAAATGTAAAATATGTGAAGTAGCAGTATTGGGAATCTGTTCTCACTGCGAGTTCACATAAATAATGTCACCATATATAATCAGACGGAGTCCTCAACAAGAGATAATGATATGTTATTTACGTAATGCTTATATTGTAATGTTGCTTCAGAATTCATAGTATGTGAGTCATTTCTCTGTGTGTCACTAAGTAATGCCTGAATATCAATTTATAGGGGGTAGGAGTGTCTGATGGTTGTTGCTAAGTCTTAACCCCAGAAGAAACCATTTTGAGGCAGTAAGTTATTCCTTGCAGTAGTCCTTTAGGGTCTATATTAGAACATCAAACATTTAGGTTGTTGAACGCCTAAATATTGACACCTAAATGTCAAATGCTCAAAACAGCGACTGGCCAATTCCACAAATATTTTTCCCTGTGAAAAAAATTTGCTTGGCAAACAAAAAAAAAAAACATACTTTAAAACCCTAATCAAGTGGGGAGGGGGGCTTTGCATCCCACACCGCCCGACATGAGGGCTGTGCCCCCTATACCCCTCTAACTAAATGTATCAACTCCGAGATCACTGTACATCTCAGAAAAGGACAAATCCCTGATGACAGGCAAGCATATTTTTTCCCTGGGAAAAAATTTGCGTAATTGGCCAGTCGCGGTTTTCAGTGTTCGACAGTTAGGTGTAGACGTTTAGACATTCAACAACCTAAATGTTTGATGACATAGAAACCCATCCTGTAGGGTGTGTAAGTGAATGCATGTGTATGTGTGTGTGTCTGTGTTTGCACTGGTGTAAACATGCATACATAAGACCTGCAATGATATATTTGTGTGGTATGCAAATGCTTGTCAGAGTATATGCAGAATGCATACCTACCTTACTGGTACAAAAGCAAGGCTTCCTTATGTATATTTTTGGCTATATTGTGAACTGGCCATGTTTCTACCAGGAGTACTGAACAATTCAAGGAGAAGTGGATGGATCTCACCAAAAATGTACTGCTGCCTTTGGAAACCTGGAGGTTAATGTAAATGGTTAGCAATGCAATGAGTGGGTCAGAATATATTTTTTCCAAAGTATTCCATTGTTCATGGCCAAGCTATTTCCAGTTTATACATGACCAAACTATTTCCAGCTTATACATGATCACACTGTAAGGAAAGGTACTATGGAAAGATAAGGTTCCCTTACCATCTCTCGGAGAGTGGCATCACACTTTTGGCACACCATAAATCACTGCATGATAACAGATCAGGCTCAAAAACAGTGCGGTTGGACTCATCCAGGTAAACTAAAACAGCATAAGAGTAATTCATATCAGATGTACTCAGTTTCCGTTAATACATAAAGTAATATATTTTGTACAGAACGGAATAAGAAGGTACAACACCTTATATGAGTAGCCTGATTCAGGAACACAGAAACAAGATCTATCCTCTGCACATTATGACAGACAGATTAATACACAGTTCCTGTTTCTCATAGCCTCCATTCATTAGTGGATTCTGCCTCAGAGGATGATCCTTTCCAAAGTGCTACATGGGATAAAATGAGATAGTAAAGGATAAGGAGGGCATTTTATAGGTGGAAGTGATCTAAGGTCAAGTTGTTTGGGAGCTGTTTGTTATAGGTGGAAGTGATCTAAGGTCATGTTGTTTCGGAGCCAGAAACAGGTTCAGAAAGTAAAACAGATTGATGAATGGAAAACATAGAATTTACCCCAGTACTGCCCCTTGTACTAGTAATGGACAGAAGCATCTCCCAAATGCTTTAACTCTTGCACTGGTCCCCACAGATTATCTATGGTATGATCCCAGTTTTAACCATTAAGAGTACTGTGTAATTATTGACCATGGGATGGGTAAGGCCAGTCTTAATCAAATATGAAGGAAAATTGTCTAGGCTTAAAATGGTCTGCAAGAACAACTAATTTAGTACTTACCTATGAACTTATGAACCTGTGCTCTCATTGATGTGTTGTGCTAACATATGTATAGGATTTAGATGCTGAAGTGTATAAACCCATTAACCTAGCATGCACAAAAGTTAGGTAAGCTGCTTCAATCTGACATGCTTGAGATCTGTGCTGATGGGATATCACATCCATCAGATCACATGGGAGGACATTTTGTCAACAATGCAAAATGCCAAGGATTCGCCGACTCCTTAGAGTATCCCAAGTTTAAATACCAAACCTTATCTTCCCCATTCAAAGTTAGTCGATATTGAGAAGGTTGATGCTGATACTTTTTTTCAGAGAAGCTGTTAGTTTCAACATACAAATTAGTTGTCATCTGTGATCATTAAAATATTACATTTAACCATACATATAAGAGACCAGGCCTTGCAGTTAACACACAATACCTCATTAAGAGACCAGGCCTTGCAGTTAATGCACAATACCTCATTAAGAGACCAGGCCTTGCAGTTAACACACAATGCCTCATTAGAAATGAAAATAAGGTTAATAATATTAATATTGCATTATAGCAAAAGCAAATAAAACAAATGGACATCACTATCATTAGTACTGTTGTCTTTCATGAAAAATAGAGATTGCAAGTATTAGTGACTGTTATCCAAAAATCGTTGCCTTCATTTTCACTTCTTAACTTTGCTATTTCTGTTTACTTATCTATTCATTTATGTTCAGGTCTTTATTCTGACAGTGTGTTCATTTTAGGCAGAGTAGTAAAACTGCAGGGTCAGTTTGTCCTAATTGAAATCTTGCCTCTAACTATTTTACAGTAGATTGAACTCTGAAAGCATAAGGTCAGAGGGAAATATTTATAGTTAGTGTCTCTCTTATACTGTCTTTTCAGAAGATGCCTTTAAAATTTCCACTACAGATATGGTACCACTAAAGGTAACATTGTAGTGGTAAACTTTTTCTGATATTTTAGCCAGATCATTTGTGGTATGCTTTACCAAAGTACCTTTCATTAACTGCCATGTTACTGAGCCACAGTAAATGAAATAGCACTCATCAAATCTCCAAAAATGACAAGCTAAAATGTTACATAACTTCATGCTCCCTATACAGGGGGAGAACTTCTGCACCCCCATTTAAATCTAGAAGGCCAACAATTCTCAGATAAAAATGCAGTTTCCAAAAACAGCATCTTCTGCAATTGCTATCCATTCAGTTCTGTTTGAAATATCATTCAGTAAAAGGCAGTATAGCTTCCCATCAAAATGCATGTTGGAATCAAGAAAAAGGTGACTGTGATCAAAAGGGTGTCTGTGAAGTTTACTTTCATGTGTGCGTATTGCACAAGGGCGAACAGCAATTGTCCGAAAGGCAGTTTGCAAACACCGAACGGAAAAAGGTTCAAATGTGCAATGAGCAAATGCACAGTGACATTCACTCATTGCACATTCGACATTCTGGGGTAGATTGCACTATAGTGGGGTTTGGAAAATGGTCCCTTTCCCCACTGTAGTGCGATCTCATAGTTAGAATATTAAAGTAGGGGGGCACAGCCCCCCTGCTTTACAATTCATTAGAATTTTCTTTCGATATTTATGTTCAAAAATCAGCAAATCTGATTTTCGATTTGCTGATTTTCGGACATATTACATTGTCACTGTTTTGACATTCGTGGTTACGATTCACTCATGTGAGCAATCACACCATTGTGATTCGGTTATGTAAAGGTAAGCCATCTGTGATCATCGTTTGTTTAGGAGAAGGTTCCATCTCACCATTACTGCCATCTTTCCATATTAATGATAATATAGCACCACTAGTATGAGATGCATTTTTTTTATTTCTTGTAATCCCAAGAGGATGTCTCTTCAAGAGATCATTTTCAACCAGAACCTTGCACATATACTTAACCAATAATCCACAACTGTGCGTGCATATATTAGGACTGACCAAAGGTTGGTGTGGTTTGATTATGAGGTCGCAGTCATGGATTAGTGCTATGATTATTTAAGAAAGAAATTGCTTACCTTTCTTAAATAATGTCGTTGTATAACAACACTTCAGTCTTCTTCTGCATTCTTCCTTGTTTACTGATGTACTGCCTATGCATATGAAACTTGCATTCCTACGGTTGTACAGCACATCAATGCCATGTATGAGAAGTAACAGAGAAAAGAGAATCTCTAGTGCTGATTTCTTTTTTTTTTTTTTTTGATGTATATAAAGTCAGGATTTCATGAGGGACAGTGGAGAAATCCGGGAAAACTCAGGTATGTGTCTCTTTCTTTATTTTTTGCAGAACATACCTAATGTTTTTGTATTTTGTTATTCCCAGTATATACCAATAGAAATCTGGCCACTCATTGGTACTTCAGTGACCATACTTTGTTTCTATTAGTATATGCTTGGTTTACAACAGGCATGCTAGTTGGGCTGCCCAATCAGCATGCTTGTTTTTGAATAGCAATGAGCGGTCATTGTATAATATGGAATAAGTAGTTCAGAGACATACAGTACATGACATTAGAACATACATTATTTATTTTCTGACTTTATTTTATTTTGATAGTCGATGTATTCCCCCAGATTAGACCCAGTTATAGTGGAAGGCAAAGAAAAACAAACAAAAAAAAAACTAAACAAAAAGAAACATAAAGGACTGTAAAACATAAAACAAAAGTTGTAGAAGCACACACATAACAATCCACACACTTGCACATATATGCATCCTGTATTTGAGAGAATGCAACTGTGGTCATCCACAATAAACAGTTTAAGACAATTTTAAATAAAGATTTGTATATGATACACGAAACATGCCTGAATAATGCTGAAGAACAGACTAGATAACTAAATGATGGAAAAGAACAGTGGTCAGGAACAAATTCTGCTGTACAATGGAACAACCTGTTTATAATGAAGATGAAAGAGGCACAAGTGAAAAACTAATGGCCAGTTAATTTTTTATTAAAGTAAAGTGCAGAAACAAAGGTTAAGTAACCTACCAGAATCAACATACAGTAATGCACAAAGAAGGCAGACATATAAGACAATCTTAATGAAGCAATGAAATAGGAAAGAAGGTTGGATGGCAGAGAGTTCTGGCAAATCATTAACAAAGGGATAAAAAAATCATTATTTGCATCATATAATCAAACAAGAAATATAAAATATTAGCAGTCAAGTAAAAAAAAAGAGAAAATACACTTAGAAGAGGAACCACATATGGACACAAATTAAACAAACAATTCTGTTTAGATATTGCTCAGAAAATAGCAATCTATGTTCATAACTTTATAAGTTCATAGAAGGTTACTAGGCTAACAGCCCTAGGGCTCTTACAAGCCTAGCCATATTTATCCTGAGTTTCTCCAATTGTCAGTAGTTAGGTGAGCAAAGTTCACAGAGGTAGGAGTCTGTGGTAATTAATACCAACTGCCTCTGTCCATGAGGGACATGAGCACCACCCCAGGAGTCAATTTGCAGACACCCATCCATTGATCTAGGTTGTGTTTGAAGAGGGTCAGGTAGGGGCTCTGTTTCACAAAAATTGGAAACTTGTTCCAGAGAAGTAGCAGTCTCTGGGAGATGTATCTATCTCTCCAGCAAAGTTTGTTCATGTCAGAGGCTAGGTTAAGATCCCTGGAGTGAGTGAGCCTTGTGCAATTTGATTTAAGAATATGTGCTTTTACAACAGGGTTGGGTTAAAGACTGACCTGTAAGACAGGCACAGGTCACCCCCTTAGCAGCCTGTAAGAATACAGTGACAGGGCTTTCAGCCTTTCTGCATAGAAATTGTCTTGTGCACCCTGTATTTTATTTGTGATAAACCTCTGTGGTCTCTCCAGCTGTTGCAGGTGTCTGGTGAGGTACATGTAAAGGGAAGCATCGCAATCAGTTATTGGTCTGATGAGGGCTGAGTATAATGGAGTTATAACATCCTTAGTTCTAGATGCGATGCCTTTACTTATGAGATGTGCCACATAGAATGATTTCCTTACCACTGTGGATACGTGGTGGTCCATGTTCAGATTGTTATCAACCTGAGTACCCAGATCATGTACCACTGAGTCTACATTTGGGGGGGGGGTGCTGTCTACAATGTGATTAGAATGGATGTCAGCTTTCCCAAAGGGAACAACAATGCATTTTGTTTTGCATTTTGCTTTAAACCATGGCTTCAGCACAAGTCATTTGCCTGTGTTAACCTTTCTTGCAGTATATTAATATAATTCCATTGTGCAATTTTCAGCAAATGTTGTCAGCCATATGCCATCCACATTTGCCTGGATGTCTTAGAAATAAATTCTGAGCAGTAAAGGACCCAGCATAGAACCCAGTGGTATGCCACTGGTGACTGGTCTTTTGCTAGAAGTAAAGTCACCCACTTTGACAGTATGTGTCCCATCATTGAGCCAATTTGCTACCCATCTAGTGATTTAGGGGTTAATTCTCAACTAGGTGAGTTTCTCTATAATACCTGAGTGGGGGAGTGTGTCAAATGCCTTGGCTAGGTTAAGGTACATGGCATCCACTGTATTTCCCTCATCCAGGGCCTCGGTCACTTTCTTGAAGAAGTCAACCAGGTTTAATAGGCATGAGCTACCCTTAACAACTTCAGACTGGGTTGGGTACAGAGTTTGGAAATTGCCTATGTCCTTGTTGATAAGGTCCATGATGATTCTTTCCATGACCTTGCAGATGAGGCTAGTCAAGTTTATGGGTCTATAGTTCCCAGCGTTGGTTGATGATTCCCCTTTATGCAGAGGGATTACTGTTGTTGTTCTGCATTCCACTGGAACATAGCCAGTTTGCAGGATGCTGAGATGAGAGTTTCTGATGTAAATGAAGTAGATACTATTGCTTAGACAGGAGACAGACCACACAGTACTAAGTCACATAAAAATGGTTAGGCATGATGGTAAAATAAAATATTCCATAAGCTATTGACAGAGCTGTCTGGGATGCAAACACATTTATTGTCTTTTCCAAATTATAGAATGATGAAGACTATGGGAAATGCTTTTTTTTGTACTGAAGCTATAATGAGGTGTTTTTACATCACTGAACTAGAGTTATGAATACATACTTATTCAGTGGTTACTGAAGCTCAAGAAACCTATCAAATAATACACTCAGCAGAGGGAATCATATTATATAGTTGTATGTCTACATCAGAAACAAATTAAATTATTAGAAATTATTTATTGTATGAGGGTTGCAAGATTTTTTCAAACCAAGTTCCATTAAGCTTTATTTTAGTGAAACTGATCTACTAAAATAAACCTTTTGACAGCAGTCTACTTGAAAAAATAAAATGCACCACAATATCATCTGAGGGGCATGATCCTTTTCCCCAAATTTTGTAAAGAGCTCTGAGATAATTTTGTATTGGTAGGTAGGGCATTTAGTTCCCCCAGTGTGGCAGCTTTGTTGTAGTGTGTCATACTCTGTGATACATTAATGTACAATAGCTCAGAAATACAGTGAAACACAATAAAATAAAGTGTTACATAAAATTAAACACTAAAAAACACATTTTGTATCATTAATAAAAAAAACAATCTTCAGTAAAAAAAAAAAAAAAAAACAGCTTTTCATGCAAGTACAAGTACTTTAACACTTTAAGATATTTCCTTTGGGATTGCCTGTACTGAGTTATGTGGCCTCAGTTTTTATATCATGCTATCACTGCCGTGAGGGGTAGGTATTTGTTGTAGTTTTGAGTAAAGAACCTGTAATGTTATAAGAGAAAAAAATAAATATGTGCTCCATTTTTTGCAACTAGCAAAATACTTTTACTTGGTGCAGCTGATCACCAAGGAAATATCATCCACACCTCCTTATGTCACCTTGTATTCAGCACTGATCAAATAGTTATATAATACAATGCTGCATTGGGATGTACCTCACCAGACATATCAAACAGTTGGAAAGACCTCAGAGTTTCCTAACAAGGGGAACACAGGTTTAAAAACCCTAAGAAACCAGTAACATTTGGAAGCACTAACCCTCTGTTTTGTGTTTTCTAGACTCCTTTGATGAGATCTATGACTTGCTGTCTGAACAATCAGGACCCAATAGTCCAGGGGATCTTATACATTCACAAATCAAACATTCCCCCACATACTGGAATTAGGAATCTAATCCTGCTTCAGCAGATAAAAAAAAAGTTGGAGAGATTGAATTACTACAGCATCTCCCTCACTCACTTAATAGACTCCCCCTGAAGATAAAGCAGATCGATGCACTATCTTCATTCAAATGTGACCTGGATAATTGGACAGATATTCATAAGTTCACTCTGGGCATGACTGGCCTAACCCTCCATGACAAGGGAGTATGGCCTGGCTTGTCAACTGGCAAAGCATAAAGGTTGCATGACTCAATAGCCCTGAACTTCCTGTGATGCCTATAATATGCCCTCATTGCAGATGTCTAACCCAGCATCACTCAGTGCAACAAAGCATATAACTGCCCACAACAAAAACAACAACAACAATAAGACACTCACATCTGATCCCTGTTATATCACCAAGGTACAACTACTCCACTAGTTCATAAATCTGAATAGCTTACCCCCATTTAATTAGACAGACAATGATAAATAATCCAAAACTAAGGAATGCTGGGATAAAGAATTACCCACAAGTGTTCTTTATTTGACTGATATATTTATTAACTGGGTAACCCCATAGGCCACAAGTGAGACATTTCATGTGTGACCCAGTAGCACAGTCTTCTTAAATAACTTGCTCAGAGTCTGTCATTTGGCAAATGGAACTCATGGTATCAAGCCGTGGACTACACTACAGGATGAAGCTGATTAAGATCTTGTATTCTTAACCGTTTGAGATGAACAGATGGACTGAGTGACGTGGGAATTAGTATATATAGAGTTGTGGGGTGGAGGTCACAGACCCCAATGGGATGGGTGCAAACCAGTGACTAGCACTCATGCAACAATGCTTGTTATTTTTGATTACTTTCATTGACTTGTTCAGGTCGCTGGGATGGATTCTCTCATCTGTATTTCACTTTCTTCTTCATTGTTGCTTGACTATGGAGTCTGTTGGTGTGATTCCAGTCTTACAGGAGCATGGCTGGCAGAGATCAGGGCAGCCTCCAGGTAGGTAAGTCATGCGATGGATCCTGCATACTGTCACTTTGTGGGAGGTAGGTGTGAAATCAGCATTCAAGGTGGAGATCATACTTCCATGAAAACAACAACAATCACATGGTAAAGGGCATCCTATTATATTGTATCATTTAGCAAACATTACACAGAGGCAAAAAGACATAAACTTAGGTGCAATCAAATAAAATATAATAAATGCTTCATGTCAAATTCTGTTATAATGTAATGAGTTTGTCACTTCAACTTCGAATTTCACCCATTTGCTTGTTTAACGTAGGTTTTAAGCTTGCATATGTATTTAACCCCTGGATGTTCATCAGCTCAAAGTAATATAATCCAGTTACACTCATGCATTTCCAACAAGCAGTTTAAGTCACCAACTCTTGGATTTTCTTGAAGACCTCAAGTACGCTAAACAAAAACTGATGCTCAGGATTTAATGAAATTTGATTAGCGAGACCATTTTGTAAAAACTCACATTCCTGCTGGAAGCATTCTTTGAGTCTGCTACTAGGTACCTAGGCATGTATGTGCTATGAATGTCCAGCTTTATGTTATTCTGATCAAATCTTCAAGAGTTCAGGCAGGTACTAATATATAATTTTATTCTGACTAACAAATTGAGGTGTTTAATACATTCTTTCTTTGCATGTATACTCAAAAAGCAACAGCCACTGCAATGGATTCTCCAGGCATTAGTGTGGGCATTTAGAATGATGCACCGCAAATTATCTGCTATACCCGACATGAAAGAGCAGATATCACTTGTTTATAAAAAATATATATTTGAGTTATCTTGATTTTCTTTGGTATTCTAATTTGTATATGATTTTCTTTGGTATTCTAATTTGTATATGGGGTTCTAAATATCTATTACTAATTTTTATTTTGTTGAATTAATCCAAAATGCCCTGATGGGGAAAGGCATCCTGAAAAATGTGTCTTTTAGCTGGGCTTCCTTTTCTCCTACTGCAATCTAAGCCCCGAGAAGCTATTATTCTATTTATTTCCTTAGACAAGTCTTACTTGCATTTAATTAAAATGGCAGAATTTAGGATTATTGTTAACTTTGATAAGTGAAGTAAAAATAAAAATATAAAAAGGCACCCCCACAGAGCAAATGTTCCCGTTGTATGGAAGATAGAAATAACAAAAATAAAATAAAGTGCATCCACAGGAACAACACACAGCCGTTCTTCAAGTGCTCTGATTTTAAACTATCTTGTAATCTCCCAGAAAATACTGTTGAACACGATACAAGTAAAAACAAAATGTTTTTAATCAAAGAACTCGGTAAGTGCTTTCACCATATAGGCTTCATCAGACCGTGTAGTTACAACTAAATGCAAAAGCTTAAATACTTCAACACATAATTGCTTAATTGGTAAAAGAATGACATCATTTCCTGTACGCTTGTAACATCAAGTGCTGCTCTTCAAACTCATACTATAATGAATAATAAAATGAAATAAACATATACTACAACTGTTTCAATAAAGCCAAAATAAGATAAGAATAAAAAGAAACTTCTAATACATATAAAAAGTGTCAAAGCCAATTCATACATCTTAAATAAAAATAAGAACTATATAAAATTGAGGTCTATAAACCCTACTAATAGAACGCAAAAACACAGTTCATTTAATACAATAGTTAAATATAGTAAAACATTTCATTCAGTGAAAACATATGCGTAATTCATCTAACCGCTTTTAGTCTCATGTTGTGTAATATAGGTTTTAAGGGCACCTTATCATTGAGTCCTGTTTTTTTGTCCGCTCTACACCTAATGATCCATCTCACCTCACAGCCTTCAGTGTAATTCTTAATGTCTCCACCCCGTGTGCTGGGGGTGATGACCTGTAATACCGAAAACTTAAAAGAGTGTGTTAATCCTGAAGTTGATGTGTGTCTCGCTAGTGCATTATTTTAAACCTACACCAGTGACATTTAGGGATGTAGTCCTAGCTATGGCCCATGAGACAAAACTTCAATGAGCAGCTCAGGAGCTTGACAATGCAGGCAGGGCGGATAGGTATGCCTAACCTCGGGTGGTTGGATGGTGGTTCCCATGTGATTCCTGCTGCTGCACTGTTGACAGGACCTCAGCTTCAGAGCACAGGCTTATCGTGATGTGGGAACTCACCACAGGGAAGATATGGATTTGTTTGCACAAGCTGGTTATTGTAACCTTTGTCAGCATATGTGTAGGAGCACACATTTCTGACTAGAGAGGCATAAGAGGTCCCTGAGTTGAGACAAATGTTTGTCACTACCAATAGAGAGCTTAAGGCCAATAAAAAAAATGTTCTCATAGGGAGAGTGCTGTCAATGATACAGCCCTCGTGGTTGCCTTAATGATTATTACTGTGGATGGCTCTTCCCTCTGTGGTTTTGTAGACCTCTCACCATGTGGCAACAACTGGGCTCTTGGCCACTTGTGGTGACTTGATGTTCAGCAAACATGAAGGCAAAAAGGTAAAAAATATTAAAAACTCAACACAATAAATGCATATTGATGCATACAAACTTCATGAAAACTGTTCAAAATTTATGACAATGTCAAACGTCAGCTTTGAAATCTTTGTTTTAAAGTTTAGTTCAAAGCTTAAAGGCATTGGTTATCTGGTTTGATACTGCTTGTTGAGAATCCAGTATGAATATGTATGTCTCATTTAATCAATACACACTTATGGAAAACTAAAATGGTTTAATAACTTGGGAGGTCACAAATTCAAAATATTAATATTGCCAAGGTTGTAAAAAATGCAGTTGTTTTTTGAGTTGACAAAGCTCCTCCTCTCCTCCCACATGTCAAGACCCCACACCCCAAATCTTATATAAACACCCTAAGATTGAACAAACTCAAATAAAAGGGAGAATGTGGGGAGAATACAAAGCTCACCTTCTCTCCCTTTCTTTGAATCCAATAAACCACAAGCATGCCTGTGGCAATGTATTTAAAGCATCGATGACAGTAAACAGATAACCTTCCTATTTTAACATATTAGTATATGACAGTGGGGATCACAACAAAGCAGAAGTTTCCTGTTCATGCAGTGTGTAATTGCACTGTCATTTAAGTTGTGCAATGTAGTGTAACATTTGATGACAGCACACATTCTAAAGGACAGAGTTGTGTGTTGCTCTTGGGAAGGTCGTTCTTGTATTTCAGTTATGGCGTCGTACCACTCTAGACTCTAATTTAGATTTAGAAATTTATCATTTAAGGTTTTTTATATGGGTCTTCTGAATTAGTACTTCTAAAAATATGTTTAATATCACCTTCCAAATCATCACATGCAAAGCATTTTCCATTGGATGAAGAGACGTATGTTGTCAACTTTGTTTACTATGTATATGCATTATAAACTGCTATATACTGACTATAAATATATGATAACAAATATTTATTTGCAATACAATCTCAGTTTTGCAGACTCTGTGCTTAAGCTTGTATTTGAAACGTGTACCAAATAAAAGAACATGAATACATGTATGAGAAACTCAGTTTTAAATTAGTAAATAATGTAGAAATATGACCATTATACTAAACGGCACATGCAGTAAACTGCAACTAGCTCAGACTGACATGCTTTCATGTTATTTGCTGTAATTTTATTTTGCTTGCTTTGGCTCTTCATCTTTCAATTCCCCTTTTGACACTGTCTTCCATGCAACCCTCTTGTTTTCATTAATACTTCACAAAAATGTGTAAGTAAAGTGGGGGAGTTTATTCCTGTAATTCATCCAGGGATGCCAAGGTACATAGTTTTCATGATATTCCATTGTAATATCTGCAAAGGAATATCACAAGACCCACACAGATTCCAGATGGTATACCCTGAAAATCTTCAGAATATCCCTCTTCCATGTAACAATACCACAAAAACTAACTGGACTACATCTGCTGCAATGTAGTGAATCAAATTCCCACAAATTTATTATGCAAAGCTCCATGCTGTCTTGGATAACAAAGCCTGATAATTCAAGTGCAACGTCTGGAGTTGTACCAAAATTTTGCATTGGTATAAGGACTAAATTTGGTGATATAAACAAACATGTGTCCCCCTCTTCTTTATAGGTTCATAGGTAGATACTAGGCTATTGGCCCAATGGCCTACGTAAGCTTAGCCAACAAGATTCCCTGGCTTAAGCCACCCAAGAAAGTTATTTTCCTGTGCCACTCTTGAGCACAGACACACAAGTGATCCCCGGGGTGTATTTCCTATTTCTCATCCACTCATCAAGATTTTTCTTGAAGAGTGTTAATGAAGAACTTTGCTTGACATAGATGGGTAGCCTGTTCCAGAGTATGGGAAGTCTCTGGGACAGGAATCTATCCCTCCAGCATGTCCTGTTTATTGTGGTGACAAGGTTTAGGTCCCTAGAGCATGTAGCTCGGAAGGGATTGGGATTTCTTTAGGTAAAGCATGTCCAACAGTTCTGGGTTTGACATAGCTTTATTTGTTAGGCAGAGATCACCTCGGAGTAGGTGATATGCTACGGAGTAAAGCTGGATTTTTTTGAGACGGTCAGTGTAGGGCATCTGTTTGAGGCCAGTAATCCTCTTTGTGACGTACTTCTGTGGCCTTTCCAGCTGCTGCAAATGTCTTGTGAGGTACATCCCAAAAGGGGAATTGTACTCTATAATGGATCTAATGAGTGTTGAGTAGAGGGGAACAATGACCTCTTTTTTTCCCTGGATGAGAACCCTTTTATGATGAGGTGTGCCACGTAGAAGGACTTCCTGACTACTGTGGTGATGTGACTAATAAAGGACAGACTACTGTCCACCTGGGTCCCAAGGTCTCTTATCACACATTCGGTGTTAAGTAGACTGCTGTCTTTGTAGTAGTTCATGGGTACAGAGTTTTTACCAAAAGGGATGACAATGCACTTTTTGGCATTGAGCTTATGGCCATGGCTCTGACACCAGGCATCTGTCTCAGCGAGGCCCTTCTGTAGGATTTCCACATCATTTGGGGACTCGGCTATGGTTCTAAGTATGCAGTCATCTGTGAACTTCATTAGCCAGAGGCCGTCTGTGTTAGCCTGTACTTCAGAGAAGTATATACCAAACAGGAGAGGTCCCAGGACTGAACCCTGTGGTACTCCACTTGTCATTGCTTTGAGGTCAGATTTGGAGTGTGCAACTTTTACAGTGTGGGTTCTGTCAGTGAGCCAGTTGGCAACCCATCTTGTGACGTAGGGATTTATTCCTAGTTTAGTGAGTTTAGCTATAATTCCAGAATGGGGGATGGTGTTGAACGCTTTGGCGAGGTCAAGATAGGCTGTGTGAACCACCTTACCCTCATCTACTGCTTTGGTGACTGCCTCAAAGAAGTCAATCAGGTTCAGGAGGCATGATCTGCCTTTCACAAACCCGAACTGGGTGGGATCCAGAGTTTGGAGGTTACCAGTGTCTTTGTTTATGAGTTCCATGATGATGCATTCCATGGCCTTGCAGACCAGGCTCGTCAGGCTAATAGGACGATAGTTCCTGGGATCAGTGGTGGCTCCCCCTTTTGTGGAGTGGGATAACTGTTGCTGTATGCCATTCAGTAGGCACAAAGCCTGAAGTGAGGCTATGATTGAACATGAAACTTAGGTGGGGAGCCAGTTCATTCTGAAGATCATGTAAAATGCAGCCTGGGATGTTGTCCGGTCCCATGGATGCTGTGTTTTTGGCTTTAGAGAGTACAGCATTTACTTGCATAGTTGTGATTACAGGGACTCTGAATTTTTCCTGTATAGATATGGGCCCTTTAGGGAGTGGGGGGGGGGGGGGGAATAAAGTTAACACTGAACCTATCTGCCAGGATGTTGGCAATATCAGTTGGTTCTGTAATTTTCGTGCCATTGTGCTGTAACTCAGAGCAGATCTGAGTGCGGCCATTGAGATTCTTGATGTAGCTATAGAATGCTTTGTGGTTGTCCTTAGAATCAGTGGTGACTTTGTTTTCGTAGCTAGCTTTGGAGGATCTTATAAGGGATCTCAGCTTCTTACTGAGGCTGACCAGGGAGCTCCTCCACTCATGGGATTTCACTCTCTTTTACAACAATTTCTTCCTTCTGTTGTACAGTTTGTTTATGGCAGGGGACCACCAGATTGGCTTACTTTTTTTGGAGGATAGCGTCTTGGTTCTGTTTGGGATAGCACAATCCATGCACTCGTGTAAGAGCTTATTGAGTGTATTTTTGTAGGATTCATCAGTCATAACTGTATTGTCCATCTGCATGGGTGTCATGAAGTTCACCACTTCTGTCTTAAGAAGCATGAAGTTGGCTTTGGAGAAATTTTTTAAAGTGGTTTCCTTAATGTAGGGGTGGGGGCAGGATGTGGATATCAAGGGTGATTAGATTATGGTCGGATCGGACCAACAAGGAGTTGACTTCAGGTGTGGAACACCAGTCACTCATGTTGGTAATAACTAGCTCTAGGATATTGTTGCCCCTGGTGTTGGGGTGGATAAGTTGATCTAGGGCATTGGAGTTTATGAATTCCAGAAAGCCTTGTGTTAAGGAGTTGGTAACACTAGTAGTTTTCCCAGTTAATGGTGGGGTAGTTGAAATCGCCCATTATTAGGGTGTTTGGTTGAACCCTAATATTTTCCAGTACATCAAGAAGAGAGGAGTGGGAATCCTGGGGCATGGTGGGGGATCTGTAGCAAGCTACAATTTGGATTGCAGTTTTGCCCAGAGTTAGTTGCACTTGGATAACCTCGAATGCATTATGCTGAGCAACTAGCCTGGAGGTGTGGATATCCTTAATGAATATGGACACACCTCTGCCTTTGATGTTCCGGTCCAGGTTACATGGCTGAAAAGTGTGGTACGAGTTATAGCCTGGTTGTGCAGGGGTGCCCTCTGGAGCCTTGAACCAGGTATCAGTCACTGTACAGATATCGATGTTCTCCATTTTAAGGAGTGCCTCCAGTGAGTGCATTTTGAGAAATAGACTTCTAGAATTGAGTAGCATTACCCTCAGTTTTTGCTTGCCTGTTCCTGTTATGTGGTGAATTTGTCATTTGAACCTTGCCTAAAAAAGGCACTATAGGGGCGGCAAGAGCCTTAGCCAGTATCCGGAATCCCAGGGGCGACAGGTGCAGGCCATCTCTGGCAAAGCATCGTGGTCTGTCAACCATGTCATCCCAAGCATACAGATACTGGATCCCCTTAGAATGATTTACTACCACTTTGCTGTATAAATATAAGAATCTTCAGTCAGTCTGCCAGTGCTCAGGTTGTTCCTCCCACACACTAGATCCTTAATCTGTAATTCCTTTTTACTATATTCCAAGTTCTAGGGATGGAGATGTCATCTTCTTATGTCATTTAATTGCACCCTGATCTTTTGTGTCAGTGGTGATCTAGGAGTTATGGGGCAGCCACCACAGACTATCAATCAACACATTGGGTTGACCCAGGTTATCACAAATAGATACATGGTATGATAGAACCACGGGGTTACAAAATGGACTATGGTCTGAATGAACCACTAAAGCATATCAAATCCCTAAATCTTATGCAATCAGTGAATTTGATCAATATAATCTGTCATTTCCTGTGCATACTTAGAAATATGTGAATAGTTGATGTAAAATAAAGTAGACTGTTGCCAGAAATTTATACATACCTATCAGCCTTTTAGAGCAAGAAATCTGGGCAAAGCCTTAAATAAAAGTGGGGACAAAGGCCCAAAAATAGGGACAGTTTTAAATATTGCGCTTATAAACTTAAAAAGTTGATAGAATAACAGGTTTTAGCATTAGCATGAATTTTCTGAATGGCATGAAGTCTGAAACTCAAATGTCTGTCATTATTTTTAAGTTTAATATTTAATGATTTACCAGTAATTTGCCATAAAACCACAATTTTATGAAAAACGGGCCAAATAGCTGGACATTCTGTGAAAATCTGTAGAGTTGAGAGGTATGATATATATTCCCATTTGTGAACCACTTGTCTTCCATAATCTTTCTTATTTGTCTTTACCTTGACAGACTATGCCAGTTTAGTAATGGAGTGTATATCATTTGACCACATCAGATAATTAAAATAACCCCTTAAGACAATGTACTTCTTTTGCACAAGCAAAGACACACAGTAACAGGGACCAAATAAACTTGAGAACTGAACCTAGAAAAATAAATTAAAGGTATGGTGACTTCAACTCCAAATTAAAATCCTATAATTAGTACTAGACAACCGGATGTACATAAAAAAACCTGCTACTTCTAAGTTAGTAGCATGTGTGTGTAAAACTGCTACTTCACCTTGCTTGAAGATTATAAGAAAGAAATCTATTTTCACCCTGTCTATTCATGTTAGCATGCTCTGGTGGGAATAAAATGTATAATATCCATAACTACTTCAAGTTCTGAACAAATCCTGCAAGCAGTTTAAGTATAATAGTACAGTGGTATTCGATGTATTATATGTGCACTTTCTAGATAGGGGCTCAAAATATGCCCCCCCTCCAACAGACATCCTAAGGAAATTAGCGCTCTATTAATTACGTATCTTTAGTAATTCATGTGGTACTACCTTTGTTATATAATATCCCAATGCTGAAGAACTCCAAGAGCTAAAAATCAGGCTGTCTTTGTTCAAATGATAAAAAGGGATCAATATTATGATTTTGATTCTCTAACCCTAATTAACTTATTTGGGAAACAACTATTTTTTTTGTTATAAAATGCAAACAAAAATAACTCCTCCATCTACATAGTGGGTCTGGTCTTACACAACAGTGGCTGAGTGGAAGGGACAAAATATGTCTCCATGCAGCACAGAAACAATTCCAGAAATATAACTGCTATAAGCAATCAGTGTAGACTGAATCCCCAATAACCAAATGATCAAATGACTAGTTATTCTAGTCTTGATTATACTGCTTTTCTAGTCCATGACAAATTTAAATTATAAATTAAGTACCCTTATGCCATAAGTCGATGATATACAAGCATGCGGTCATCCCACACAATGCAATTTATTTGTTTCAGTTTATAAAACTACCAAAACAACAGTATCAAGGTGAAACATAACCATCCTACAAAGCACAAGATTTAAGACCTGGTGACAAAGTCTCAGTGTGTAGTCTGAGGTGGATGAACAACACCTCACTAATAGCAGTGTTACCAACCTTTATTTTCAGAAAACAGCATTAAGAACTCAATATTTAAATGCACACATATATTATAATGATAATCCCCAATTTCCTTTCTTCCACACTATGGAAACTGGTGGTGGAAAGCTTATTTTGTATTTATCTTATTGGCCTAAGGGCTTAACTTTGTAAAAATCTTTCATCCTGCTGGTATAAATGCCTCACAGTTACTTGTGCCTTGCATATAAGGAAACCTCTCCATTTTAAAATCCTCTAAAGATATACTGCCCATAGTCTACCAGTGTTCATAGCTGCTCAAAAGGGCTGCCAGTTTGTGCAGAGGACAGCACCATTGCAGGTCATCTAATGCTATACTACTAAACACTCTCACTTAGACCTTTACGTGACTCTTCCCAACTCATTCCCATTTAGTAAGGATCTGGCATAAAGGATAACCACTTCCCTGTCATCTCTGTTTCTGGCCTGGTGGATATGGGCATCCTGAGGCAGTGTAGCAATTACCTTATCTTCACTGACAACCATTTCATTTTTAAACAGATAAACACAGGGTGTGAGAGATGTAGATACACAATGTCATTGGAGGCAAAGCTGTCACATACACACAAAAAAATGCAAACCAGGTCGTTAGAGTTACACCCAAAACACTCACTTCCAACACTAAGGAACAAACACATAGATCCACGTATGCAGAGGGACTCACTTATAATCCACCAAAACCTTCTTAAAGCATCTATTAGTGGCCCCATGCATACTCAATAAATACAGCACCTCACACAACACTCAACTCTGAAAATCATAGTAGCCCCGCTTCCAAGCCCATAAGGCAACACATCACACAGTCAAACATTCCAATTATTGGGAATTCCATTGTAAGACATACTGATATCCCCCATACCAGGCTAAACAAAGAGAAGATCACAGTGAGCTGTCTTCTGGAGCCAGGATCCACCAGATCACGCATGGACTTAGATCTTCAAACCACAAGTACCAGTATGACATGGCCTTCATCCATGTGGGCATAAATGACCTAAGATGTACCTCAATGGACTATATGAAGAGAGACATGATGAAGCTCTCTAAATGTGTGTCACAAGTCGGTATGAATCTAGCCTTGAGTAGCATCCTACCTTTACCAATGATGATGCCACAGTTCAGCAAAAAAATGATCAACTTCAACAATTGGCTTAGTATTTAGTGTCACAACAACGGGAGGGGATCCAATAGCTGTCAGCCTGGGGAGACATCATTGCTAAACCATGATGTTTTGCTAGAGATGGTTTTCACTTGTCACCAGTTGGTTTCTGGATACTGTCAAAAATGTTATCTATCCCCATAGTGCCTTTTTAGGCAGAACCATGTTATTAAACCCTCCAGCATAACAAAAATAACTCACCACTACCTAAATGTACTGCTGCTCAGTGCTAGGAGTTTAAATTAAAAAAAAAAAATCTGCAGTCCCTGGAAGCAATCCTCACCCTGGAGGATGCAGACATATGTGCAGTCAAGGAAACATGGTTCAGAGCCGTGGAAAGCACCCCTGCCATCAAAGGCTACAATGTCTTTCATACATTTTGATCTCCCTTAGCTCAGGCTAAAACAAAGGCAGGAGGTGTCTCACTGTTCATAAAGGGCAAGAACCCTGCTAGACTGGTCTAACAACATGACTTGCTTGAGCTGCTAATGCCCAACTAACCATAGGTGCTACCCCCTATTTTATCCTTGCTAGTTACAGATCCTCTAACATGAATCTGGAAAACTATACCTATTACTACCTAAACCTACTGGAATCTCTTAACATTCAGCTTCACATTATAATTATGGGTGTTTTCAACTACCCCTCCATAAACTTGGAGACTTATATGACTCATAATTCACTCAGAGGCTTTTGGAGTAGCTAGATGTACAAATATCCTATGCCTAGTACTCACAA
Organism: Protopterus annectens; assembly: GCF_019279795.1. NCBI lineage: Eukaryota > Metazoa > Chordata > Ceratodontiformes > Protopteridae > Protopterus > Protopterus annectens. The sequence goes on from NC_056733.1 coordinate 384,353,082, forward strand.
ACATGGGGGGATGCTGCTCCCACCCATGCATTAACTCCTCCCTGGTACGATCTGACCACAAAATGATCTTTAGTATTAAAAACTAACTTAGAGTCCCTGTCAAACTCCAAACCTGTTAAGAACTTGGCTAAGGCCAATTACCTCAAACTAACTGACAGCTTATTAAACTTCCAAGCACGTCCGAACTCAGATGACACTGAGACCCACTCTGAGCTGCACACAAAAGCACTGTGCAACCACATTCATTGTTGCACAGAGGAGGCAGTAGCTGTTCAAGTCTAATCTATTATAACTGGCAAAAATAAACCACCTTGTTGGACCCCTACATAAGTAGGATATTCAACAAAAGGAAAAAAAATCCTCTCCAAAGTCAAGAAAAAACAGACAAAATAGTGCAAAAAGACACCAGTCTAAACAAAAAATTAAAGAGCTGTTCAAATCTGCCAAAGCAAACCGAGGAAAAGACAGCTTCCCAAATGAAAGAAAACCTCAAGGCTTTTTTTAATTATGTTCATATCCTCAGGGGAAACACTCAGCAATATGCCGAGTTAGTTAAGAATGACAACACTTACATCCAGCCTGAAACTATAGCAAACCTGATGGCCAACAAGTTCAGCTCAAACTTCTGCCCCATCACCTCCTATCACACCCAAAGAAATACCCGCAAAAATCCCCCTACCAGCCAATATGAGGGAACAGGTCCTTTGTGCTCACTAAAGCCAAAAACTCAGCCTCCATGGGTCCCAACAACATTAGAGGATGCTTCTTAACTAGCTTAAAACAGAATTTATCAGGACATGTAGACACTCTCTTTAACCACAGCCTCTGATCAGGTTTTGTCTCAGTAGAATAAAGGACTGCAACAGAAATCCCTCTGCACTCATCAACTGACCCAGGGAATGACAGATCCATAAGCTTGACCAATCATATCTGCAAAACCATGGAGAGAATGATTATGGACCTGATCAATAATGACACATGAATTCTACAAACACTGGAGCCGACCCAATCTGGCTTTGTCAAAGGGAGGTCTTGCCTGCTCAGTCTGATGGACTTCTTCGAGAAAGTCACCAAGGCCATGGAGAAGGACAAAATGGTGCACACCAGTTATGTAGACCTAGCCAAAGCTTTTGACACAATGCCCCACTCAGGAATCATAGATAAATTTACTGAGTTAAGTATATACCCTTTTATCATCAGATGGATAGCCAACTAGCTCAATGACAAGGCACATGTCTGTATATGTGAAGAAACTTATTATTACCAGTGTCACACAGGGCTCAGTGCTGGGACCCCTCCTGTTTGCTATATACTTGTCTGCAGTGAAGGCCAGTGTTGGGGGCATCTGGCTCACCAAGTTTGCCAATGACTGTAAGCTGGGAACAGTCATTGAATCTCCCAATGATGTTGCTATCCTACAAACAGTCCTAAAATGATAAACAACTGGTGTCAAAACCATGGTCTGAGACCAAATGCTAAAAAATGTGTTATTATACAGTTCGGCAAATCAGATATCCCTGCAAATTATAATGTTAATACCATACTCCTAAAAGTAGACCCAGTGGTGAGGGACCTAGGAACACAGATAGATAGTAACCTAAACTTTGATCATCAGGTAGCTACGGTAGTGAGGAAATCCTTCTGTGTTACTCAGCTTATAAGTAAAGGCATAGCATCAAGATCAAAGAAAGTCATAGTGCTATTATACTCGGTTCATAGGTAGGTACTAGGCTATTGGCCCTAGGGCCTATATAAGCCTAGCCAAAAGTTACCCTGGCTTTCGCCACCCAAGAAAATTATTTTCCTGTGCCACTGTCAAGCAGAGCCACAGAATTGATCCCCGAGGTGAATTTCCTATCTCCCATCCAATCATCAACATTTTTCTTGAAGAGTGCTAATGAGGAGCTTTGTTTGATATAGATAGGTAGTTCGTTCCAGAGTATGGGAAGTCTCTGGGACAGGAATCTATCCCTCCAGCATGTTCTGTTTATTGTGGTGACAAGGTTTAGGTCCATAGAGCATGTAGCTCGGAGGGATTGGGATTTCTTTAAGTGGGACATGTCCAACAGCTTTGGGTTTGACATAACTTTGTATGTTAGGCAGAGATCACCACTGAGTAGGCGATATGCGACAGAGTAAAGCTGAAGTTCTTTGAGACGGTCTGCATAGGGTATCTATTTGAGACCGGTAATCCTCTTTATGAGGTATTTCTGTGGCCTTTCTAGTTGTTGTAGATGTCTTTTGAGGTACATACCAAAAGGGGCATTGCACTCTATAATGGGTCTAATGAGTGATGAGTAGAGGGGAACAATGGCCTCTTTTTTTCTGGATGAAAAACCTTTTGTGATGAGGTGTGCCATGTAGAAGGATTTCCTGACTACTGTGGCAATGTGATTATTAAAGGAGAGACTACTGTCCACCTGTGTCCTAAGGTCTCATCACACTTTCATTGTTAATTAGACTACCGCCTATGTGGTAGTTCATGGGTACACAGTTTTTACCAAAAGGGATGACAATGCACTTTTGGCATTGAGCTTGAGGCCATGGCTTTGACATCAGGCATCTGTCTCAGTGAGGCCGTTTTGTAGGATATCCACATCGTTAGGAGTTTTGATTATGGCTCCTAGTTTGCAGTCATCTGCAAACTTTGTTAGCCAAAGACCTTCTGTGTTAGCCTGTACTTCAGAGAAGTAGATACCAAACAGGAGAGGACGTAGGACTGAACCCTGTGGTACTCCACTTGTCACTGGTCTGAAGTTGGATTTAGAGTCTGCTACTTTCACAGTGTGGGCTCTGTCAGTGAGCCAGTTGGCAACCCATCTTGTGACATAGGGATTTATACCTAGTTTAGTGAGTTTATCTATAATTCCAGAGTAGGGGGATGATGTTGAAAGCCTTGGCAAGATCTAGATAGGCTGTGTGAACCACCTTATCCTCATCTACGACTTTGGTGACCACTTCAAAGAAGTCTATCAGTTGTAGGAGACATTATCTGCCTTTTACAAACCTGAACTGGGCAGGGTCCAGAGTTTGGAGTTTACCAATGTCATTGTATATAAGTTCCATGGTGATATGTTCCATAGCCTTGCAGACCAGTCTCATTAGGCTAATGGGGTGGTAGTTCCCAGGGTTCATGGTGGCTCCCACTTTGTGGAGTGGGATAACTGTTGCTGTGTGCCATTCAGGGGGCACAAAGCCTGAGGTGAGGCTATGATTGAACATGGTACTTAGGTGTGGTGCCAGTTTGTTCTGTAGTTCATGTAGAACGCAGCCTGGGATGTTGTCGGGTCCCATGGATGCTGTGTTCTTGGCTTTGGAGAGTGTGTTTTTTACCTGTGCAGCCATGATTACAGGAACTTTGCATTCTTCCAGTATAGAGATGGGCCCTTTAGGGGATGAGAGGGGGGGTAAAGTTAGCACTGAACCTATCTGCCAGGATGTTGGCAATATCAGTTGGTTCCGTATATTTAGTGCCATTGTGCTGTAACTCAGAGCAGACCTGAGTGTTGCCATTGAGATTCTTGGTATAGCTATAGAAAGCTTTGTGGTTGTCTTTAGAATCAGTGGCGATTTTGTTTTCGTAATTAGCTTTGGAGGATTTTATGAGGGTTCTCAGCTTCTTATTGAGGCTGACCATGGAGTTCCTCCAATCATGGGATTTTACTCTTTTTTGCAACAGTTTCTTTCTTTTGTTGTAGAGTTTGTGTATGGCAGGGGACCACCAGATTGGCTTCCTTTTTTTGTAGGATAGCATCTTGGTTCTATTAGGGATTGCATGATCCATGCACTCATCTAGGTGCTTATAAAGTACAATTGTATAGGATTCAGCAGTCGTACCTCTATTGTCTGTTAGCATGGGTGTCGTGAAGTTTGCCACTTCTGTCTTAAGAAGCGTGAAGTTGGCTTTGGAGAAATTTTATAAGGTGGTTTCCCTAATGGGGGATGGGGGTGGGATGTGGATGTCTAGGATGATTTGCTTGTGGTCGGATCTGACCAAAGAGGAATTGACCTCTGGTGTGGAACACTGGTTCCCCATGTTGGTAATTTCCAGGTCTAGGATATTGCTGCCCCTGGTGGGGGGGTGGGTAAGTTGATCCAAGGCATTGGAATTTAAGAATTCTAGAAAACAGTGAGCACAAGAGTTGGTATATGAGTAGTTTTCCCAGTTAATGGTGGGTAGTTGAAATTGCCCATTATTAGGGTGTTAGGTTGTACCCTAATATTTTCCAGTGTATCAAGAAATGAGGAGGTTGAATCCTGGGGCATGGTGGGGGATCTGTAGCAGGCTACAGTTTGTATTGCAGTCTTGCTCAGAGTTAGTTGCACTTGGATAATCTTGGATGCATTATGCTGAGCAACTATCCTGGAGGTGTGGATATCCTTAATGAATATAGACACCCTTCCACCTTTAGTGCTTCTGTCCAGGTTAGGTGTGGTATGAATTATAGCCTGGTAATGCAGGGGTGCTCTCTGGAGCCTTGAACCAGTTCTCTGTCACTGCACAGATGCTGATGTTCTCTATTTTAAGGAGTGCCTCGAGTGAGTGCATTTTGAGGTTTAGACTTCTAGCATTAAGTAGTATTACCCTCAGATTTTGCTTGCTTGTACCTGTTACAGTGGTGAATTTGTCATTTGAAGCTTGCCTAAAAAAAGCACTATAGGGGTGGCAAGAGCCTTAGCCAGTATCCAGAACCTCAAGGGTGATAGGTGCAGACCATCTCTCATTAGACTTATAATGGAGTACAGTGCTCCCTTCTGCATGTGTCTAACCTGGCACTTACACAAGATGGAGAGGCCACAGAGGTTTCTCACTAAAAATGTACAAAGCATAAGAGATATGTCTTATGCAGACCAACTAAAAAGGCCATATCCTTTTACCCCGTCTCATATTGTTCATTGAGAGGTGTCTTATGCCTGTCCTACAAGGCATTCTCTGATCTCACCCTGATGAAAATGTTACATATCCACAAGAAAAATTATATGAGGGTTATGTGTTCCATGGACCTGAAACCTATTTGTGACTCTAACAGAACTTGCTGGACAGACAGATTTGTAATCCCAAAGGCTACCTCATCTACGTAATAAACTTGCCATCTTTGAAAAACAAAGCCCATCCCTCACTCTCTTAAAAAGAATTTGGATAAATGGATCGGGAACTGTAAATTCACTCCCAAGGTACTGCCTATGTCCCTTATGGACATTGGCAGTCAGTAAAATGACTCAGGGCTCTGACACCAAAGACCAACTACTCTGATACTACCCCATCCCACATCTGGGGAATTAAGATATAATATTGTGATATCCTGGGTTTTATTGGTTAGGCTTGTAAAGGCTCTTGTGCCATTAGCCTAGTAATCACCTATGAACCTTAGTTCCTACATGTGTAGGAGCCGCTAAATCATGATTAGAACTAGGGTGTTCTCCAATGATGTCACTACGGATGCAGATTATTCCCCACGCCCTGTATACTACTGATGCAGATTACTCCCCACACCCTGTATCCTTTGACATGCTTGTCAGTATTACTTCTCATATTCTAACAGCATTACTCCACGTGCCTTGCATCCTTTGACATGCTTGTCAGTATTACTTCTCATATTCTAACAGCATTACTCCCCGTGCCTTGCATCCTTTGACATGCTTGTCAGTATTACTTCTCATATTCTAACAGCATTACTCCCCGTGCCTTGCATCCTTTGACATGCTTGTCAGTATTACTTCTCATATTCTAACAGTATTACTCCCTGTGCCTTGCATCCTTTGACATGCTTGTCAGTATTACTTCTCATATTCTAACAGCATTACTCCCCGTGCCTTGCATCCTTTGACATGCTTGTCAGTATTACTTCTCATATTCTAACAGCATTACTCCCCGTGCCTTGCATCCTTTGACATGCTTGTCAGTATTACTTCTCATATTCTAACAGTATTACTCCCTGTGCCTTGCATCCTTTGACATGCTTGTCAGTATTACTTTTCATACTCCATAGAATTACATGCTGCATTATACCACTTTCTGTGCCACCAAGTGTGAAATTTGTATTCTAGTGCCTTCTTAATACCCATAAATAGTTTTTAACATGATATGAGGAACTGTCTCATTTAATTAAAATCTTGAATCTTAAGTCACATAACGTACACAGATTCTGTCATGCAAAGCAAGATGTTGAAATAGTAGTGACTGTTTTCATGGAGCTTTATCAGCGTGCACAATCCTACCTTGGAAACATAATTATTGTTAGAAAGCATCCCCCACTCATCCATGTGTTACACAAAAGATACTAGTGATGCAATGACAGAATGGCCTTTCAGAGTATACAAGTATTGATACTGGAGCACCACAAAGTCCCAAAAGTTCATAATGGAGACAAACATTTCCAATTTGCACAGAAGATCATTTAAACCTCACACCAGTGTGCTGCTTCACTATAATGTCAATCTTAGGGTTGTTTAATAGCACCAGGATTTGTACAAAGTGTTTATGCAGTTCCTGCATCACTTCAGAAAAGACATACTATCAAGAGACACTGACACAGCTGCCATCTACCATTCGGCATTGTATCACTCCACAGTCTGTCTGTCTGTCTGTCTGTGTATCATGTAAATGTAGAACTTGATTCCAGAAAAATCATTTGCCATTTAAGTGTTGAAAAGGTCCTGAATTGCTGGAATTTATTGTCAACCTTAGTGTAAAAAGGTATTAGAGCATTAAATCTGCTTTTTCTTCAGTTTGAATCAGAGTGGTGAAAAATGCTTTCCTGGTTCACTCAAGATCTGAAAACAATCATCTGTTGCAGTTTTAACCTCATTGCAGTGTGGACTAGCTATCCAAACTGCATTAAATACTTCTTCCCTCTGAAAAGATACAAATCTTAACTACAAAGGGATGAGGCTGTCTGTGGCTGCTGGATTCAGAGCTACTTGCCTAAACACTGTTTCTATGTGAGTTAGCCGCATGTCCTACTTAGTAATTTGGGGATCCATTCATGATGAAACTGCACCTTATTCTTTCCTTTTGTGTTTTCTGGTACATCAAATATTCATAAGATGGAGCAGTTATATCTGTGTACTGTTTGATTTTTGAAAAAAAAGGTCAAAGTTACTTTATCAGAAAATCATTTTGCTGCCCTATCTTCTTTAATCGTAGCTCATGGTTCACCATCTTATTTTCCATCTTCTCAATAATCTGTCCATGTTTAGCTAACAGATGCTTACTTGCATGATTTTGCTCTAGTATCTACTATTTAAATCTGAAAAGTGTATTTAGTATCCTGCATTCTGTGTTGGTTCTTTACTGAAGCTGAACAAGAGATTGTCATAAGCAGCATCCCCTATTTTTAGCATCCAGGCAAGAGATGTAGACTTTTCAGATCCTTTTTCATTTTTTTAAAGTGTTCAGTATTTGAATTTGTTTTGCCAAGACTGGATACATATGAGAGTGAAATTGCCTACAGCAATTGGTGAAAAAGCTGTAACACTGCTATTACCCATTTGGTTTTATACCAAATGAGTCTGATGAACCAGATCTCATCACTTTCTGTGTTCTTACCATATTGCTGATTCTGTTAAGACTGCCGAAGTTGTGATTTTCCTTGAAGAAAACATATCACAAAATATCTGTCAGTTTGCTTTGTGGCATGCACTTAAATGGGGTTCAGGCACCTAAGCAGTGCAACAACCCCCTGTGAGACAGCTGGATGTGGACACATGGCAGGTTGGCAGTTTAGCTGCAGTGACAAATTCCTGCAGACAATTCCTTGTGGGAATACAGGAACCCCCTGCACCCTAACCACAGGTTGCAGACACAAACCCCCACAGTGATACACTCTGCACCCCCCTAGAAGCCACCATGTGCAACTGTCAGTGGAACATGTGGCTGGCATAGGATGCCACGTGGGCATAAAACTGGTAACGTGAAATCTGTGTGCTGTGGGAAAAGCCTTTATTAACACAAAATGTAAAGTGATATGTGTAGTGATTGGTGCGTACTAAACCCAAATATAATCACAACGTGTAGAAATGTGCCACAGCATGGAGGAAATCCTGCACATCACTGTAGTCACACTTATGTTGCAAGATGTGCTTTAGGTGATGCTCCCTTACAACAATAGCCTTCCTACGCGATGTCACAGGCATCCCCCTCAAAAGAGAGTCCTGTCGGGTATCTGTCAGGTTCTGTTCCTTCTGCAGAACAGACAGAAGGTCGGATAGCTGCACAGTAGGGCATCCCAGTAACACCTTCAGCTGATGATGCCATGCCTCCACCTGGTTATTTGTCCGCAGGAAGTCCATGTCAGAGGCATCACACACATTCCAAAACCTCAAAGGGTAGGACGATAGCAGTCGTTGCTGTGCTGAGCAGCGGGATGCATACTTGCGTGGTCTGCCCCACACATAATGATGGTCCAGAAATACTCCAATAGGCTGAGCACAGTCTGGTAAAGTAGCCACAATGTCCAGAAATGCAGGGACAACGTCTTCCAGTGGTAGGAATGCCAACGCAATCAGCTTGTGTATGGCAATTGAGAAAGCAGTGTCCGTACCATAGAGGGCTACAAGATGGTGATGCTGGATCTGGCGCCAAATGATCTGTGCATAATGGAATAGGTACCCCTTCAGAATACTCTTAGGGAATGCCTTACAGCTGGCATGGATCGCTGCCTTCTCAAAATCAGTCATGATATACTGTGGAGCCAAGGTGCATTCCTGTTGTGCGGCCATACCATTCAGAATCTCCCACATATTGTATGCAGACTCTGACTTCCGCGTCATGAAGACAGTACACCAGGGGGACGATCCTTGCTGAGGTGGAGGTGCCAATACATCCATGTAATGTATACAGCTGGCGACATATATCAGCCCGTGTGGGGAAGGTGCCATCAATGTACAGATCAATCAGATTCTGGGATGTAGTAAGTAGAACCAAGGAATCAGTCCCATCCATATCAGACTTTCTACGGAGGATAAAGCTGCCACTACGGAGTGGATACTGGCTGACATCAATATCCGCAAGTGTCGCTGGAGTTGTGGTTATGGATGCCCGTGCCCTCTGCTGTACCCTGGTTATGCTACGATGCAGGGTGGCATGGCAAGGCATCTCTTGTAGTATATTGTCATCCACTGTGCCTAGGACACTCTGCATTACCAGGCTTGGCAGGTCATTGCCCGTTACCACCCTCTGCCACAGTTCTGTGCACAGTGTAGCCACCTGGGTTGTTGTTGCATCTGGGCCGTGCTGGTATGGCAGTGATTTCAGCAGTTCTTCCCCCTCATCCTGGAGAACAGTGATGGCATGACCTCTGCAGGCCTTTACTCTCCGCTCGATACATGCCCAGTACCGTTTAGGTGGTGCTTGATGCTCCAAATGGTAGAGGTATCCCTCCACTACCAGCACTGGTTTGCCCCGTTGGCTGAGCACTGTGCTGCATTTGTTGCCAAGCTGACCAGGGCTATACAGGTACATACATTCCATCATGGTAACGCCACTTGTTGATGGCCTCTTGGTATCCATCACAGCCAGTGTAGCAGGGAGCAGGATGTAAACACAACTTTGGTACAGGCCAGTATCATAGTTTGGATATACTGCTGTACAACACCTTGTGTTGTACCCTTCTGAATATGCCCTGTTTGCCACGATGGCCCTTTGCAGCAGTATACACACCACCTTGCTCGTACTACCTGTCCAGCTAGGGATTCTCTATGAGCAGTTCACACAGCCGTGCAATTGGCAAGTGAATGTAGTCCAGCAGGAGTCTCCCAGCTTGCATACACCACTGGTTCTGCATGTACTGCACAAGTCCCCTTTAATACCCAGCTGTTGCTGTTGGCCAATCTGGGTGTGGGGCCCAGCCCCAATTTCAGCGACAGAGATCACATAGGGATGTATCCCTGTATAGCACCCTTTTTTGCCTACATGTCCCTGCATATGTGCGTACCCCAGCTGCAACAACCATTGGATGGGTTTGACAACCCTCACATTATGGGCATACTGCCTTGTTGTGGACTTGGAGGTGGGTTCATACTCTTTTGTGTCCCATTCATACTTTCCCTCCCCTTTGTGTCTGTGTTCCCTTCTACTGTGGTTGCTTTTGCAATGTTGGGAAGGTGGTCTGTGATTGCTAGGTTGACATGTGTCCACCTGTCACTGCCCTAGGGTGGCTCTGGAAGGATAGTACCCTTCTGTTGCAGGCATACCTCTCAGCCCCTTGGAGTAGATAGTCTGGACAAAGCCATAGCACTAGTGGTACACATAGGGTAACATTCTGCCTTTTGCAAACTTGTACAGTGGATAGAATAACATGCTGTGCATTAGCATGCATATTGTGTAGTGTGAAGTCTGAAACTCTAAATGTTTGCAATTACTTTCTAACTCCTGCACACATTGCTTTGCCACTACTCTGCCAGACAGCCACAATAGTTCTCACTATGGGCCACACATAATCTGCAGTAGTCTGGGTAGTCTGCGGAAACTGTATGGTTGGGGTGTATGGGAAGGGATTCTTGTGCTGTTGTGTCTTGTGTACTGTGCGCATGTATGGGGGCTATCGTTCGGCTGCAGCTTCTTTGGCATTTTCTGTCCGTCAGCTTCCCACAGCGAGATGTACTGTACAGGTTGTGTTTGCAGGTTTGGAATGCTTGTGCATGGGCTGCAGGTAAGCTGTTTTGTCTTTCTGTGAGTGTTTGGTTCCTCTCCACCACTTGTCTTGCCAATCATTTGTCTAGCATGGCTGTTTCCACTGTCAGGAAACAGCCCACTTACTTACGTTAGGGGACATCTCCATTTTTCAAGTTTTCCTACTGCATGGATTCCAACAGCGTATCTATCTTTCGGCAGCACCACTCTACGATCTAGTGGTTCTGTGGCCTTCTGCTTTTGGCATTGTAGCTCACGGGCATTTGCCTCACGATATAGATGCCGGAACCCATTTAAATGCCTTCCTGAAATTATGGTTTATGTGGCATTATTTCTCAATGTTTCAAGTTAACTCACTGTCTGACTGATGTTGCTATACGTTTTAAAATTTATATAACCAACTGCACAGTGTTTTATATGTTTTTTGTCTTCATAACCTACATGTAATTACTGTAGAACGTTTCGAGCCAGGTCTCCAATAAAAACAGGCCTACATCACTGAAAAACCTAGTCATCAAAACTGAAATAACTTAGGAAAATCAGTGTTAGTGGACTAAGAAATGTTTTAGGGATAGGCTGGTTTGCTACAGTGGAATATGTATCTTCACAAAAAATGTTTTGTATCCAAGCATATTCCAACAGAGAGGTCTGTCATGAATTTTTTTGTCAAATTTTGCATTCCTTTTTTTGGAATGACACTATTAAGGAGGGTAGAAAGCAGTAGAAGGAAACCAGTACAGTATATACAAGTACATAAGCAGTATGTCATAGAATTAAATTTGTGCCCTTCAAAAGAAAGTAAAGAATGGGGGGGGGGGTAAAACACTCTGACACCCACATGTATTAATACTGTTTAGACAGGAAAACTGTTTCATACAAAACTATGGAGGGGGGGCAGAGGATTCTACTGGAAACTGAGACAAGAACAAGAGTCCAAGGTATATGTCTACACTGGAAGTAGGTGAGTCTGGCCAGGAGGCCAGGGTATGTGTGGGACAAAATCCATTATATAAAGAAAATGAATACATTTTGCTTTCCATCAACAGTTGGTATATTTGTTACACATTAATAGGCCAGAACACTAAGTCAGTGGGACTGAGTGGTAAAACAAGTAATAATATTGGTTAATTGTAACATACCGCAACTGGATGTATGGTAGATATTATAACATTTTAACATTTACTTCAACATGTTAGAATAAGGCTCGTTTTCACAGATAAACCAGGTGGTTAAAGTTTGTTCACTTTACAGAACAGACATGGTTTACAATGACATTGTTCTTGCAGGCATGAGTCAGTTATTCAGGAGAGGAAAAATATAACTTCCAAACTGAGTAATACAATATTAAGGAAACAGAAAAGCTACCATAAAATTACTTGACTTAATATGAGACTGATCAGGGAACCATTTTTTTTGGTCATTCGTTTTTCAACTCTGACAATATATATGTTGCCATGGATCACAGGTTGCTTCCACTGTTCACCTCTCAGGATATATATTATCAGTTTAATATTGTTTTAAAATTGGTAGCAACATAGCAGCTGTGTTTTATTTTGTTACATAAACTGACTCAGTGCAAATACTTTTAAGAATACTTCAGATAGCATACTACGTGGATTCAGTTCTATTTAAAATCTGTTTATGTTTTATATAGTTTCATATACATGTATGAAGTAATTGATCTAATTTCTTTAGAATACAATTAAGGGCCTAATCACTGCCGATTACCTACTTCTGCAGTTCACTAAGTACTAAGGGACTAGTCCTAGGATGAGTTTACATTTGACACATCCACTCCTCTCAGTTGGAATCAAATAGAGGGAGGGAGCTGCTTTGTTTGATGTGGCATGAGAGTTTATTCCAAAAGTAAGATATGCTTTGAGAGAGATAACGATCTTTATTGCAGACACCACTTGTATTACAATGTGAGTTTAGGGTCCTAGACTGGATATTTGTAATCCTTTCGGTTTTATGGTCACATAGAAGGTCAAGCAGGCAGGGTTATTTGCAACGTTGTAGGCCAGGCAAAGATCTCAAGATAGAAGGCTATAAGAGGCAAAATAGAGTGCTTAAAGAGATAATAACCATGGCTATTTTACAAGGAAACATTTTTTCTAGGCTGACCATATTTTTAGATATAAAGGTGACAAGGGAACCATTACTTGATGTAGCTAGTTGCTGGATTTGTTTCTGATGCCTTTCACTTTTGGATAACTAAAGTGTGTTTTTTATATTAAGAAGACTAGGACTGCAATTCTAGTGGGAGTAGAAAGGTAGCTTGGTCTGCCCAAGTTGGAAACATGCAGAGAGGCTCAAAGCAAGAATTACTTCTTGTAGCTAGTTTGATTTGTTGCAGATACCTTTTCACTTTTGCCTAACTAAAGTATGTTTTTACATTAAGAAGACTGGTACTGCTGTTCAAATTGCAATAGTAAAGTAGCCTGGTTAGTCCAAGCTAGGAAACACACAGGAGGTCTTAAAGTGAGACTGTTTCATCAACCAAAGGGTTTATTATGGGTGTAGTTTTTTAGTTTTAGTCTAGACTTGAGAGCTACTTTTGCTGTGCTTTTACTTTAAGAAGTTCCAAGATCATCCATCTTGTGACAGAAGGTGTTTACCCAGTCTCTCTGAGATGGAAGTTCCAAGATCATCCATCTTGTAACAGAAGGTGTTTACCCAGTCTCTCTGAGATGTGAAGCATTCTTTTGCTGTGCTTTTACTTTAAGAAGTTCCAAGATCATCCATCTTGTGACAGAAGGTGTTTTCCCAGTCTCTCTGTGATGTGAAGCATTCTTTTGCTGTGCTTTTACTTTAAGAAGTTCCAAGATCATCCATTTTGTGACGGAAGGTGTTTACCCAGTCTCTCTGAGATGCCAAGCATTCTTTTGCTGTTCTTTTACTTTAAGAAGTTCCAAGATCATCCATCTTGTGACAGAAGGTGTTTACCCAGTCTCTTTGAGATTTTACTTTAAAGAAGTTCCAAGATCATCCATCTTGTGACAGAAGGTGTTTACCCAGTCTCTCTGAGATGCGAAGCGTTCCAAGGATCTGAAAGTGTAGTCATTTATTTGCTAGAGGGAAGAAGAGTTAGTTTTCAGCTTTTTTCTATTTGCTATGAATTAGGTGCTTTGTTGCAGATCTGTTCACCATGGAATTGTGCTTAGCAGTACTCTATATAGTATCAAAAATATAAAGCTACTACTTAATATTTTAACCTGTAACACAGAATGGCTTTGTGTGGAACTAAACATAGGGCAGCTAGTTAGTTTATTAAACAGCTCTAATATCAGATCATAGCACTACATAACATCTAGCTTTAACCTTAGTCTCCACTCAAGTGACCCCTGTAAAATCAAGTTTCTAAACCAAGATAGCCCAACCATAATACAGGTTCTGACAACACAGATTTGCAATTTCCTAATGTCTCTTTTACCGGGTTGATAGATATAGGCATCATGAGACAATGTAGCAATTGTTTCATGTACTCAGGCAACCTTTTATTACTTAAAGAAACTAACACAGTATATGAGAGATCTACACACATCACTTCCTTAAAGGCAAACATCTTACTTACAAACAAGGTTATCAAGAACACACACACTACATCTTTTATACATACTGTTCACCATGCATACAGACCTTCTTATGCTGAGGAACTTAGAAGCAATGTCTCCATACCTCAAAGACCTCCTAAGCCATCAAACTGCAACACCTACTAAAGCACACACCAAAATTAACACCTAACACCACACATAAGCCACCAGCCAACAAAGCCCATAAGGCAAGCAAACACTTTGGCTAGTATTCTTATCATTGAGGATTCGATTGTGTGGCACACAGATACCCCTTTCTCCAGGCTGGATAAGGAGAAGAGCATGGTTAGTTTCCTATATGCAGCAAGAATCTGCGATATCACGTACATACTCAAGTCACTGCAGCGCAGGTACCAATATGATTCTATCATAGTCCATGTGGGTGTTAATGATTTGAGACATACTGCACTGGACTATATGGAAGGAGACATTATGGATCTCTCTAAGTATGTGTCACAGACATGTAGGTGCCTTGCATTGATCAGCATTCTACCTTCACTGAGGATGATGCCACAGTATGAACAGATTGATTTTAATAATTGACTTGGTTTTTAGTGTCACTCCAGGGACATCTAAAATCTATCAACATGGGAGGACATGGTTAACAGACCACACTGCTTTGTCAAGGATGGTGGATACCCCCTCCCCCGGCTTTTGGGTGTTAGCTATAACTTTATCCACCTTAGGCAATCCACCTTTTAGGCAATGTCAAAAAAAAAACTACCAACATAACAAAATAAAAAAAACTCAAAGCAACCATAAGTTGTTACTGCTCAATGCTCATACCCTACACATGAAACTCCACACTCTACAAGCTCTGCTCACTCTGGGGAGTATAGATATTTGTGGTGTCACCCACTCTTCATTTACAGCTGCAGAAAGTACACTTAAGTGGAATGCTACATTGCCTTCCACACTCTTAGACCAACAACGACACAAGAAGGAGGTGTCTCAATCTACATTAGCAACAAATACAACTACAGGTTGGATAAACATGACTAGGAAGCATATACTGCCTCTATCTCACAGGCACAATGTCTCTTGGACTTTATCAAGACAAACACCCTGAACCAGATAGCACACCCACCAACCAGTGGAACAAATATGTTGGACCTAGTACTCACCAACATGGTAGAGTGTTTCATACCACCCATGTCACATCCTCATTGGTGAGAAAAGACCACAAAACTGTCTCCCTCGAAGTAAAAATCAATAAAAAAACCCAAATAAACATTTAACAGTTAGGAACTATTCTAAAGCAAACTACATCCTATTGAGTGACATTTGACAGAATTCATGGCTTCCCCAAACCCCTAGAACACAGGTTTCCATCCAAAATTATTTACAGAAACCCTGTACAATAATGTAAATGGCTGCCTTGAGGCTGCTGTACCTATCAAACATAAGCCTAGATCTAACACCAAAAAAAAAAAAAACCCAAATCCCACTGGTGGAATCCTAACCATAACAGGCTATATAACTAAAAGAAAAGAAGTAATGGCCAAAATCAGAAAGAGCAACTCTCATAGAGACAAGAGCTCTTTGATTCAACTAAACAAAAACTAAGAGGTTTAATAAAGGTCAACATGGAAAATTACAAGGTCACGATAGCCTCCTAGGCTAAGGACAATCACAAGGTCTTCTTCAGCTATGATAGGAACCTTAAAGGTAACATTCAGTAGTGCACAAGTTCACAGACCAAGTTGGCATAATGAAACTACTGACTGATAAATTTAACTCTATCTTCACCCCACACCCACCAACACTACCCCTGTGAAATCCTTTCTAGTGTATCCCTCCCCAGTTGTCAACAAAGAGTAGGTCTTGTTGGCGGTCACTAAGACCAAAAACACTGAATAAAGCAGCTCTGACAATATCCTTGGTTGCCTCCTAAATAGCCTAAAACATAACCTAGGAGGACCGTTTGAGGCACTCTTTAACTACAGGTTTAAAACAGGTTATGTGTCAGGTGAATGGAGGGCTGCAACGGTCATCCCTCTTCATAAGGGTGGACTATCAACTGACCCCAGGAACTACAAACCCATCAGTCTGACATTCTGATATGCAAAGCTATGGAACAAATTATCATGGAAATGATCATCAAGTCCACTGATGAACTACAAACATTGGACCCATCCCAGTTTGGCTTTGTTAAGGGAAGGTCTTCCCTACTCAGTCTGGTTGACTTCTTCAACAGGGTCATTGAGACATTCGATTCAATACCCCATTCGGGTATTGCTGACAAACTTGTAGAATTAAGCATAAATCCGTACATACCTTGTTAGATTTTGGCCTGGCTCCCAGGTAGGTCCCAAGAAGTCAGGATTGGTGAGACAGCCTCCACCAGCAAATTAGTTACCAGTGAAGCACCTCTGGGTTGCATGTTTGGCCTGCTCATGTTTGGCATCTTCTTCTTTGAAGTAAAGGCTAATGTCAAAGACTTCTAGGTTATCAAGTTTGCAGATGACTATAAATTGGGAGCCATCATAGATTTCCCGTGATATCAACATCCGTAAAGAGGGTCTAACACAAATGAATACTCGTGCCAAAGCCATAGATTAAAACTCTTTGCAAAGAAATGCATTATAGTGTCCATTGGGAAATCACCCACCCAAGCTAATTACTCCATTGATAAAACACCCCTAAAACTTGACCCAGTAGTTAGGGATCTGAGAACAGATGTAGACAGTAATCTGTCCTTTGATCAACAATTAGCCAAGATAATAAGAAAATCATTTTATGTCTCCCAACTGATAAGCAAGGGTACGGCATTCTGGTCCAAAGAAGTTATAATACTACTCTGCTTAACCCTTATCAGACCCATCATTGAGTGCAATACCCCCTTTGACATGTACCTAACCAGGCACTTGCAGCAGTTGGAATATCCTCAAAGGTCCCTCACCAGGTGAATCCAGGGTGTACTCGGCCTCCTACAGGTTACGGAGAGTGGCCTATGCCTAGCATATAAGGTATCCTCAGATCCAGCTGTGATGGATGTCTTGCACATTCACAAAACAAACGAAACCAGGAAAATTAGATCCAAGGACCTGAGCTTTGCCTGAGACATAGGACATGCTGGAGATACAGGTATGTTTCTCACAGAATCCTCATGTTATGAAAAAAACACCACTTCTACATGAAGCAGAATTCATCCATGACCCTATTCAAAAGAAACATTGATCATTGGACAGGAAATTACAAATTCACCCCTACTCTGTTCTCCGTGTCTCTGATGGACAGAGGTTGGCAGTTAGTAAATTAATCACCAACTAACTACCCCCATAATCCATAACTACCTCTTTACTAACATACCACACCACACAGATGACCAAGGAACTCAGAGACAAAATTGAGTTGGTTGCATGATTAGGCTTGTAAAGACCCTCATGGTCATTAGCCTAGTATAAACCTCTGAACCATTATTATCATCTTTGATGTCAGTGAAGTTTGTGCCAAATAGCAGTGGGCCTAGAAGAAAGCCCTGAGAGACACAACTGTCTATACGTTTTTTTTGCAGTGAGTGTCTCAGCAACCCCAATTAAATGGGTTTTGTTCTGTTTATTATCAAATTTGCTATCCAGTGTGAGTTACATAAGCTGTGTCAATTTATCAATGATGCCAGAGTGTGGAATAGTGTTAAAAGCCTCGGTTGTCTGTAAGTAGGCTATCTGCAGTGAGTGATCTGCCTTTGTTTTGTGCCTTTGTGACTTATCAAAAAAGTCATCCAGATTAAGTAGGCAGGATCTGCCCATTACATATCCATGACTGCAAACTGCTAATATCCTTATTTATAAATTGAATGATCTTACATTATAGAGTCTATATTAGATCACCGAATGCTTAAAAAAGCCAACGGTGATTAATCGACCCTATACAATTTCGAACTGTCAGAACAGCAATTTTTTTCCTAGGGAAAAAAATCGCTGTTCCAGCAAAAAAAAAAAAAACACTTTACGCATTACATTAAGTGGGGGGCTTTTCCCCCCACACCCCCCTACTTAAATATACCAACTCCGAGACCGCACTATACTGTTGAAAAAGGCAAAGTAACGAAGCGGCCAAGCAAATTCTTTCCCAGGGAAAGAATTCGCTTAAAAGCCGCTTCAATATTTTGCCGTTTCAGGCTTTTGAGTTCGACCAAGACGCATTCGAAAGAATGCATCTTCGGTATTCTAATAGGGGACCACATTATAGTGGATATAAAAAGTGCACACCTCCCTGATAAAATGCTAGTTTTTTTGTAATATAAAAAAATGAGACCGCAATAAATCATTTCAAAACTTTCCCCACCTTTAATGTAACCTATAACCTGTACAATGCAATTGAAAATCAAACATATTAGGGGAAAAAATATAAAAAATAAAAAATGTACAATAAGCTGGTTGCATAAGTGTCCACTCCCTTAAATTAATACTTTGTTGAAGTACCTTTTGATTTAATTACAGCATTCAGCCATCATGGGTAGGAGTCTATCAGCATGGCACATCTTGACTTGACAATATTTGCCCACTCTTCCTTGCAAAAGCACTCCGAATCTTTCAGATTGCGTGGGCATCTCTTTTACTCAGCCTTCTACAGGTCACTCCACAGATTTTCTATTGGATTTAGGTCTGGGCTCCATTACAAAACTTTAATTTTCTTCTGGTGAAGCCATTCTTTTGTTGATTTGGATGTATGCTTGGGGTCATTGTCGAGTTGAAAGGTGAAATTCCTCTTCATCTTCAGCTTTCTAGCAGACACCTGAAGGCTTGGGCCTAAAGTGACTGGTATTTGGAACTGTTCATAATTCCCTCCACCTTGACTAAAGCCCCAGTTCCAGCTGAAGAAAAGCAACCCCAAAGCATGATACTGCCATCACCATGCTTCACTGTGGGGATGGTGTGCTTTTGGTGATGTGAAGTGTTGTTTTTGCACCAAACATACCTTTTGGAATTGTGGCCAAAAAGTTCAACCTTGGTCTCATCAGACCATAACACATTTCCCACATGCTTTTGGGGAGTCTATATTACATATTCAAAGTTTTATAACTCCAAACACGAAATGCACGAGCCATTCTGTTCGAAATTAGAAAATTTCAAATATGAATAAAAAAAAAAAAAGGAAAAACAAAATAAACTGTTGCCATAACATAACATGTTCCCACATGGGGGGCTGTGTCCCCCACCACTACTGAAATATACCAACTCCGAGATCGCACCTCATTCAACATAACGGAAACCTCCCCTTACGGAGATTTCCGTTGAAATGCTCGAACTTGTACAAGTTTGAACTTATTGTCTCGACCATATTAAGGTTTGAACTTGTACAAGTTTGACTATGTGATAGGAACCCACTTTTGGGAGACTTGATATATTGTTTTGCAAATTTTAGACAGGCCTAGATGTTTTTCTGTTTAAGAAAAGGCTTCCATCTTGCAATCCTACCCCATAATCCAGGCATATGGAGAATACAGGAGATTGTTGTTACATGTAGTACACAACCAGTACTTGCCAGAAATTCCTGCAGCTCCGTCAGTGTTGCTGTAGGTCTCTTGGTAACATCCCTGACCAATTTTCATCTAGTCTTTTCATCAATTTTGGATGGATGTCCAGTTCTTTGCAACGTCACTGTTGTCCCATATTTTCTCCACTTTTTGATGACTGTGTTTACTATGTTCCATGGTATATCCAATGCTGTGGAAATTTTTGTGTACCCTTCTCCTGACTGATACCTTTCAGCCATGAGATCTCTTTGATGCTTTGCGAGCTCTCTGCAAACCATGGTTTTTGCTGTAGCAGGCAACTGAGTAAATGTCAGGAAAATCCTACTAGGACAGCTGAACTTTATTTGGGGTTAATCAGAGTCTCTTTAATTGATGGCAGGTGTGTACCCAAGAAGACTGAATGCTGTAATTAAATCAAAAGGTGCTTCAACAAAGTATTAGTTTAAGGATGTGCACACTTGGCAACCAGCTTATTGTATGTTTTTTTATTTTCTATATTTGTTCCCCTAATAGATTTGTTTGTTTTTCAATTGAATTGTACAGGTTATAGGTCACATTAAAGGTGGGAAAAGCTTTGAAATGATTTATTGTGATCTCATTTTTATATCATAAAAACCTGGGATTTTAACAGGGGTGTGTACATTTTTTATATCCACTGTATATCACCTTACAAATAAAGCTGGTGAGGTCAATTGGTCTATAGTTACCAGGATAAGTGGTTTGACCACCCTTGGTTTGGAGATTTACACCAGCAGTTCTCCAAGCTTTAGGTAAATATTCAGAGGATAGCTTGATACTGAATAGATTTGCAAGGGAGTCTGTGAAACATTGTTTAATACTAACAATGAAATAGCTTGGAATGTTGTCTGGACCCACAGAAATAGTGGTTACAGGCCACCTACAACATCACATCACCACTAATCATAGGGGGTGGTGCTGTTGTGATGTTGTAGGTGGGAGGTACAGAAGGGAGAAGTTTAAGGAAAGTTTGCCTGCTAGTCTTTGTGTGATATTCTTGGGATCAGAGTAAGTGGTGTCATTTGATATTAACTTTTCGCAATATCAGGTATTGTTTCTGAACTTTCTGACAGAGTTAAAGATGGTTTATAGTTGTCTTTGGATGTGGTAGCAATAGCTAATTCTTACTTATTTTTTTAATCTTGATCTTTTGCCTATTTCTTTATTTACTGTATCAAGGTCAAACTAGTGTGAGGGGATTTTAAGTCTGTAGCATACGGCTATTAGTTTTTTTTCTTTTTTCTCTTGGTTAGAGATTGCTGATGATAGGGTTCTTCCAAAGTGGTTCATTTCTAAACTTGGCATTGAATTTGTCTTAAATAAGGACAAAAGTTTCAATGCATGCAAAAACTTAGTTTAGTTTTAATCAAGCTAAAAAAACAATGTGGTATAAGCATCCATTTTAGGTATGGCTTTCTCACTGGGTGGTGTACTTTTAAATCCCCTTAAGTCAGGAGCTACTGCTAGAAGATTAGCCTTGGAGACATTGCTGATGACAGTAGGATTTGAGGGCCTTTAGGCTGGAATCTCACAGAAAATGATATGGCAATGAGATCAGATTTGACCAAAGAATGGGCAGCTACGGGTACTGTGCATAATGGTGCCACATTTATAAAGAATAAATCATATCAGATATTATCAGATAGTCGGTATGAGCCCTTAATGGGAGAAGACACTAATTTTTCATGAGAGTTAATACTGATTGTCTCCAGAAACCATTGTGTATATTTGTTATCTGTGATGTGTGTTAAACATTTTATGGACAGATAGTTGAAATTACCTAACGTGACTGTGATAGATTCAATAGTTAAGGATCATTATTTGTTGATGTATCTTTCAAGGTCAGCAGGCATCATGGAATGGCTACTCTAACTGGCCATGGTATGGACGGTGGTCTTGCCAGTAGATACAAGGATATGGAAGTCTTTTGGGTTATCTCACCAAATTACATACGAGGTAGAGATTTTGAACAAAACATACACTTTCCCTCCAGAGGTATAGCCACCTTTCGTTGAGGGTCTAAACAAGTAGTCAGCATTAAGTCCAGGTATTGCGAGAGTATGTCACTAAATTTGCTCCATGCTTCTGTAAATATACAGATCTCTATGTTTAGAAGGCGTATGAAGGTCTCAAGTCCAAACAAGCAAGCATGCAACCCTTTTGTTTAGGCTACAATTGTCGATGTTAATATCAGGCTGCTGGTTAAGTAGCTGTAGGAGACTGATTTTGCCTAAAAGGGCATTATGGGGGCAAAAGAAATATCTTTGCTAGTGTACAAAATTCCTGAGGAGAGCAATGCAATCTACCCCTGTTAACTATTTCCCTCCCAACTGGCTCATAAATGTCTCCTTAGAATGACACCAACTTCTGAGTCACTTGCTGAAGTTGATTATTTTTTGCTTGCATTATGGCATCATTTGTGGAGATGACAAGATGCTTACTCAAGTCTAGTTGCTACCAGTATCAGAAACATACACAGAGAGCTCAGCTATGTCTCTCTTCATAATTCATATCATCCAAGCTAGAGCATAGAAGGTGGTTCACTCCTGCATGTGAAATGACTAAGTCATACAGATGTTTTCAGTAAGGTGTTCTAAGAGCCTTGATGACATCTTGAATTCTGGCGCTTGACAAGCACCTGACCATCATTCCATCTTTCTTGATCCTGGTGAGTCATATGTCTATTGCCTAACTGCTAAGTCATGTATGACAAGGATGTTTCCATGTATGTCACAGTATGCACTAGCAGCTTTTGAGATCTGAGCAGATTGTTTTGGTGATTCTTGCTTATGGTGGCCATTGTAATGCATTTGGCAAGTGAAGTGTGATTATGCTTTAGGTAGTAATACGAGGCTGTCTATGAGTATGAGGCAGTTTTTACTTTGCTTCAAAGTGCCTAAAACAAATAGACTGGAAACGGAAGGGGTACAAGCAAATTGTGATCCACTAGCATCAGCAATTCAGATGGAGTAGTAAGTGCAGTAGGATCTGGTAACTATCCTATCTATGATACAACAATTGTAACTTAGCTGCATATTTGTCCTTCACAGTACATATTACTTTCTCAGGAGATGTGCAGAAATAAACTATTTTTATTCCTTAGAGTTTATTACTGTGTTTTTTTTTTTGTCATGTCATCACTACTCTGTCTTCGCATCCTTTGCTGTTAAAAAAATCAGTAAATTGAGGTAATAAAAATGACATACCATAACTGTGAAACTCAAGACAGATCTAAATACCAAGCACTGTTGAAGTTTTCTTGAATGTGTTACCAGCATTTTCTCTTTCTATATCTCATTATATTATTCTATTAAAGAATCTGGACAGTCTATGGGATGTCCGCAACAGTGTCATTAAAACATAGAAATATACACCTTATAATATTGAATCACATATAGGGTGCTTGCGACAGTGTCATTCTCACAGATAAATATGCACCTTATAGTACTATATCAAATATAGGATGTCTGCAACAGCATCACACCCACAGAGGAATATACATCTTATAGCACTGAATCACATATAGGATGTCTATGACAGCATCGATACCACACAAAAATATACACCTATGCTATAGAATCACATATAGGATGTCTACAACAGCATCATTACCACTCAGAAATATACACCTTACAGCATCATTACCACTCAGAAATATACACCTTATAATATTGTGTCACATATAGGATGTCTGCAACAGCATCATTACCACTCAGAAATATACTGTTGGTCACATATAGGATGTGTGCAACAACATCATTACCTCACAGAAAAATAAACCTTATAGTACTGCATCGTGTACAGTAATCAGTGACAACATCATTACATCAGAGAAACATATACCATATAGAACTGTGTCACATATAGTATGTCTATGACAATGTCATCACCTCAGAAAAATATGCCTTATAGTATTGTATCATATGCAGGATGTCTCTGCTACTGCTGGCTGTATAAAAGGCATGTGCTATTTAGCAGAATTTACTGTTGAGCATTGATAGTCCAGTATGTCTTGAGGTACTCTTTTGAATTGATCCCTGTTGTTGTGCAAATTAGTAATCCGCACTACGAGCACACAGACTGCAGCCACGCAGTGCATGGAATTCGAAGACTAAATGCATTATGGAAATTAGATTTATAACCATGGTGACAACTTCTAAAGTGGTTCATTTCCTTGACGTAATGACTGGTTTTGGGAAGTGATGCATGGTTACAATCTGGACCTCATATAACACCAATAAATTACTAACTCCTCAAAATTAATTTGGCTATTATTACTGCATGAATACTCTGCGTAGGGATTTATATTGTAGAAATGAGTGTGTGTGTGTGTGTGTGTGTGTGTGTGTGTGTGTGTGTGTGTGTGTGTGTGTGTGTGTGTGTGTGTGTTTGTGTGCATGTGTGTGCCTTTGCTAGTGTGTGTGTGTGTGTGTAATTGTTTATACATTCATGTATTAACCTTTAGATTTCCACATGGTTAAGGCTACAGAATGCCTAACTAATTTCATTAGCTTGAAAGGAAAACATGCATTTGTAGCTTCTGTTGGCTTTTAAGCTATTTGGAGATATCCTTAAACAGATTATGTTCTCCATTGAGATATATACTGTGATGTATGTTAACATCCCATAATACTTTGATTTATGAAGTATAGTTAGTCTTATTTCACACATATTTAGCACCTGCATGTTGACAAATCCACTAATGTTGCATATTGTTTTTTAAACCATGAAAAATTATATCTGGAAAGTAATGTGTTGTTGTTTCTTGCATAGCACAATTTAAAGACTTTTATCAGTTTGTCCATAGACTTCACTAAGGAGTAGAATCCCTGAATAAGCTTGAAAATAATAGCAACTGGTAGGAATAGCCTAGTGTTTTAAATTAATCCCAGTAACTCTAAATAGACATCTTTGGTAAGGGTAGGGATTTTCTTCTCACATTTTCGTATTTTGAACCACATGACTAGGGCTGCGTGACTTCTTAGCTTGTGTAGCCAAATGTGCAAATATATTGTTAAAAAGGCTATAATAAACAAGAGTTTATTAACAGGTTCTGACATTTTTCCATTTCTCTCACTCTGCAAGATAAGGTACTTTTTCCAAGAGAACCAGAATTATATGAAGTGATTTATTATTCTGGACAGTCTAATATTACAGAAAAGGAAAGTAGAAAATACTGCCAGGGAAACTGTATATTAGTGAATTCTGTAATACTAGGAACCTTATTCACTCTGACCATGAGAATTAATCTCAAGCTATATGTGGGACTAAACCTTAGCGCTACCACAAGAAAAGTGGCAAATGTTCTGCCTTTCTAGAATATGTTTGTATGGCTTTCTTCTAATCGTTGCAGGAAATTATGATTCTGTATCTCAAGCATTGTAATACCATATGAAATAACTACTGGTTCTAAAACAGAGAGCATTTTGTTTCTGCGATAATGTGAAATTCAGACTATTGCTCTGATTAAGGACTTGGTGTCTTGCAAAAACTCACTTTTCTGGTAAAAAAAAAATCTGTCTATCTAGATGTAAATGTGATTACACTTAAAATAATCTCAACAAATAAATATCAATATCAGTGCCGCTAACGATGACATACAACAGTTGTCAAAAAATGGCAGCTTATTATTGTGCCCACTCTCTGAGACATAAACTCTGGGAATGCAATGATAACATAGAGACTTTTGCAGGGGGAACCCCCTGTAGCCTTTATGTGAGGGGTTGTACCTCCACACCCCTTGCTAATTATATACAGTAATTCTGAGATTGTACAATACATGGGGAATTGCATTATTCCTAAGCCCAGGGTTTGAATGATTTCACATACCTGTTGACCATCTGTTTTTCGATTAAAGAGTGTCAACAGAACTTATGTTGACTTTACAGCCTGCACTCCCATACACTTGAATAGATTGCGACCCTACTCAAACTTTCTATGCTGCTTTTTGCAAACTGCATCATTCTGCACTTTTATATAATCTTCATTCACACATTATGTCTCTTACATTTTACAGAAAGCATATGATTTGCACATTGAGGGATTTTCAGATTTCAAAGAAGGGTACAATTCACATTGTATTATTCTTAAACTGTAACACACAAACCTTTTCAAAGTGATTTGAATCACTGTTACAAAACATAAATGACAATTTATACAGTGGCATTTGAAGCATCTCTGGAATTGATGTTGTTATAATTACCAAGGGTCACCAAATAGCAAGACTTGCATATTAAAATGTTATAGTACATATAAATCATAAATATCATGTACAACTGTTTGCTATTTTTTTCTTATATAAATTTTAAGGAGTGTGCAATTCTTAAAACAGCAAATATACTGGACCCAAAATCAATAGTTTTACACCATAACATACAAGCACACATATGTGTGTATAACATTTTATAAACAGCCAATATTATTGGGCTGCTAAATATCGAGCCAAAATATTTTAAATTCTTAACATCAAAACTGATAATCAGACAGGAAATCTGATAGGTGAGATCACAGAACAGTGGGGATTGCAGAGTTGGATCTTTTCCAATATTATGTGATCCTAGAGTTGTTATAATAAGCAGGGGTGAAGGGGAGCTTGCCCACTAGAGAAGATGTTTTTGTTTACTTTTTATCATTTCACTGTTGCGGATTTTGATATTTTCTGCTCGATGTTTAGTCAGTCGATGTTTTGTATTTTGATCTTATGAAATAATTGTAAATATATTTGTAGGTGTGTGTGTGTGTGTGTGTGTGTGCGCGTGCATATGTATTTATAAATATATATATGTATATATATATATATATATATATATATGTATTTTTATATATATATATATATATATATATATATATATATATACACACACACACACACACACACACACACACACACACACACACACACACACACACACACACACATAAAAATATATAGAGAGAGATATAGATATGGGATCCCTTTGAAAATCTGACTTTTCTGAAAGTAGAACTTCACAAGTTTGAAACCATTTTTCTGAAGAGTGTTTGCATTGAGATCACAGTACAGTGGGGAATGGGGAATTTACTCTTTTCCCCACTATAGTACAGTCTTGGTGTTGATATATATGATTGTCAGGGAGTGGGGGGCACAGTTGAAACTTGCTCCTCTGGAAAAACACAATTTTTGTTTTTTTTTCCCCATTAGGAACGTCATTCATACGGTCTCAACCATATGGGTTCAACGTTCTATAACACTGATGTTACGATAGGAAGCTATACAGATATATATAGTTAGAGAGAGTGGTATCAAATAATTTAGCAGAGACATACAGTTCATAAAATAATATAATTTCATTTAACAGCAAACAAAAATAAAAACTCTTTTTTGCCACAGGCAAAGCAACAAGTTTTACAGTCTGTCACACCAATTCTGCTACTTCTCAAGTTGATTTCACTGAACTTT
Organism: Protopterus annectens; assembly: GCF_019279795.1. Taxonomy (NCBI): domain Eukaryota; kingdom Metazoa; phylum Chordata; order Ceratodontiformes; family Protopteridae; genus Protopterus; species Protopterus annectens. The sequence continues at coordinate 384,380,246 of NC_056733.1, forward strand.
TTTTCTGTCTGGATTCTTAGTAGGAAATATTAAGGCTACTTGAGATTCTTCCAGCTTATCTCTTCTTTGCTATAGCATGCTTTCCAGAATGATTCTTCCAGGCACAGACTCCACCTGTATCTAGAGGTCAACATCTCTGACCAGCAGGGCCAAATATCTCTTTTTTATACATACAGTAGAATGGAAATGTTTCTATCTAATACAAAAGAAAAGTGCACCCATATGTCTTAAAGTGAAATACAACATTTACAAAGCACTCTATGTATTACTTACAGTTATCATATTTGTAACATGTTCACTATTTACAAAACACTTTATGCAAAGTAATATTTATGACATCATTTGATGCCTCATAGAGTAAGAGCTGGTACACCTGTTATATATACCCTTCCAAAGCTTGAACCCCTAAACTTTCAGGCCTGCTAAATGAAATCTGAGCTGTAGACATGCCAACTACATTGTGGCAGGATAAGCCTGAGTGATGTTTTACAGTAAACTTAAATGACGATAAGGAGAGTGCCCAACAGCAATGTTTAATATCCCTGTCCATTGTTTATGTAGCCATGTTATGAGGCATGACCTGTGAACAATGTGAAGGCATGGTGAACATTTTGCTGATGGAATTGCTCACTCGATTACTGACCATTCCCTCTCAGTAGTGAAATATCTAGTCTCTGCTGTACTGCATTCATGATTTAGAAAGCATAAAAGGTGTTCTTCCACCTCAAAGCACTATGAAAGCATGGTCTCCTGCCCCGCATGTGAAGCATTAGTATAAACTATGAAATGTGTACTAAAATCTTGGAATACTAAAACACATTTTGAGCATAATGCTTCTTTCAACTGCTTAAAAGATTTGCCTGCCTCTATTGTCCATTTTACTTTAAGGAATACCTTCCCTTTTCTCATGGCTGTAAGAGGGCATGAAATAGATGCTAAATGGGTGCAGCTTTTTTATTTGTTTTTATTGTACTTTATTTTGCTTTTCTTTACCTCATTTCTCTGACTGAATTTAGTCTAAAAACTCCTTTCAGTGTAAATCCAGGGAGAACAGCTCCAAAATATTACAGACATTATTAAAACATATTCATATACATGACCAAACATTAAATAGTGTACATTAACAATTATATATATATTTGCTAGATTACATTCATATGAAATAAAGGCAACTATTGCAGTATAAAAGATATTTATACACCAGTAGATGTTGAACACTGAGCATTTAAATAGGTGTATTAATGGGGTTGTCAAATAGACAATAGATCATGTGATCAATTCTTAGAAATTCAAAGAAATGGATGTGAGGGAAGAAACTTGGAGGGCAGAAAATGTTAATATTGTATTTAAGAGGTGGGGGTAAAAGCAGGTTAAAATACAATTTTATATACATGCATATATATATATATATATATATATATATATATATATATATATATATATATATATATTATATGTGTGTGTTTATCATACATTTTATATTAGAAGTATAACAGTGGGGAGTAAGCAGTTTCATTCTGCCATCCATTTCCTATTGCAATATTGCCAGCTTAAGTCCAAAAATAAATGAAAAGGCAGCCAATAACGCACAAAAATACAGGAGAGCCAGGCTATTGGATAAAGACCATAAAGGCTCCCAGGTGAAACAACAAACTCTTCTTTATTCAAAAATACAAAATGGAAGGAGCGCAAAAAGAAATGAAAGATGAAGGATTGCAATTATTTCATGAATCAACAATTAAGTATTCCAATTTAGACAATGATAGAATTATTTTGGTACTCGAATGATGACTATAGTTTTAGAGAATAATTTTATTTACTTTGAGGGTGAATATTTTAAGCAGATTAAGGGTGTTGCCATGGGGGCTTCTTGTGCCCCCATGTTTAGAAACCTTGTTCTCTCAAAATGGGAAAACAGACATGTATTTAATAGTGTCTATAGTAGATATTTTAAGCTTTATGTGCGTTTCCTGGACGATGTTTTTATTTTGTGGAAGGGTGAAATGGATGAAATAGAAACATTTTTTTTATATTTGAATAATAATTGTTCCTACTTTAAGTTCACCCACACATATGATAGTTTTGGTTTGTCCTTCATAGACACTAATATTTCACTTACACCCCATGATTTTAAATCTAACATATACCCAAAACCCACATTCAGTAATTATTATTTGGAATTCAGTAGCTGCCATCCTTTCTTGCAGAAAAAAAGTATTTTAAAAGATCGATGGATTAGAGCAGCTGGGATGACTTCAAATTACACTGACATGGTGAAGGAACTTAGATTAATAGGTAATATGTTCTTGGAGAGAGGTTATCCCCATAATTTAGTTAAAGACACTATTGTGTATATATTATCACAATGGGGGTTACAGTACAAACCATTATTAGGAAAACAGTTTGTCTAGAACATGGAGAACACAAACAGGGATAATTATACGAGGGCCATGGTATTGCAATATAGTTCTTTTTTACCTATTATTAAAAGATGTGATATCCAAAAATTGGAGTATTTGAGGGGGTGATGTAGACATATACAATTATTTAGGACATAGCCCTGTTTTTGTCTACAAGACTGGTCATAATATTAAGGCTCAATTGGCGAACTATAATATTGATATGAAATCCAAGACGCTTAAAGGAACTCATAAAAGTGGGTCTTGAAATCACTGTATGCGCATTTATGAAGAGAATTTTTCCTTTTTGGGAAACATTAGTAGAAGTGAAGTAAGTTTCCAGATAGGAAATTGCAACACTAAGGGAGTAGTGTATTTAGCATTATGTTCTGCCTGCCCGGCATATTATGTCGGGAAAACTGACAGGTCTTTGAAGAACAGAATATATGAACATATGTATGAAATTAAAAAAGAGAATACAAATAATGCTTTATACAGGCACATAGAACAGAATAATATCAGTCATACTTTCAGGTTTGCTAGTATTGATAATGTGTATACTAACCCTAGGGGTGGCAATGTTAAGTTACTACTTGAAGAAAAAGTAGTAATCTGGCAATTTAAGCTAAATGGCAGTAACCCCCTGGGTATTAATAACCACATATCACTGAAACCCATTTTAAAGGCTAGGGCCTAAAATAATTTGTCCCATTAAATGAAATACGAACAAGATGTATACACATATATATATATTTTATACAGTTATTTGCATCAATTTTTACATACTTTTTTGTAGTTTTTTATACACATATTATGACACTTTTAAGAATAAGCTTATATTTGTTCTACATATTGAAGCTTTTATTTGAAATAAGATTGTTTAAATTAATACAAAGGTCTTTTAACTAGACATATTTAATACATGTTTACATTTTATATTTTTAAAAGACTTTATTGTTTCATTTTATTCAGGCATATATCTTTTCATAGGTTCATAGGTTGGTACTAGGCTATCGGCCCTAGGGCCTATACAAGCCTAGCCATAACAATTCCCTGGCTGTTTCTTCCCACACTATTTACTTCCCTGGATAAAGAACAAGCTTTTTACATTCTAACTTAATTACTTTGAATACTTATTTGAAATCATTGTTACATCATTTCCTGGTTAAATTGCTTTGTGCCTGTGGCTATAAATAGGTTTAGTATCATTGTATTCACTGAATCTGATGAAGTCCAATTAAACTGGATGAAAGCACTGATTCCGTTTTGCATTTTTGAATAAAGAAGAATATTGCCAGCTTATCATTTTTTTTTAATATGACATAGGTGATTTATTCTTCACAGGTAGCAGGCACTGGATTTGTAAATGAAACACTGAAATATACCATTGCTTGCTAGCAGCAACCTCTTCATTAGTTACAAATCACTTTAATGTGGAATTATTCAGATGACTTTTAGTTCTGCAGAGGAATTTGCAGTGGTTCTGCTGCGGTAGCGTTGTCGCCTCACAGTAAGATGCTGTCCGGTTAGATTCTCAGCTAGAGCGTCTTCTGCATGGAGACATGTGTGAATGGGTGCACCTTCGTTGAAGGTTGTGCGTCAGGGCTGGTAACTCGGCACGTAAAAATCAACTACCAATTATTAGCGGACCGGAGTTCCGCTGTGGCGACCCCTAACTGGGAAAAGCTGAAAGACACAACAACAACTTTTACTTCTGCAGAGATTGTGTATATTGACTGATTTTCTTGTATTGTAGTGACAGAAATTTGAGTGGCCTTTTATAGTTGAAATGTTCTGAAATGGATAGTTCTGTCATTATTGGGTCATATGCTTTGTTTCATTGCTTACTGGAAAAATGTTCACAACTACAAATTTAAAACACAGTCTTAACAAGTGGTGCTATATTATGCAAGGAATATAATTTAATACAATCAGGAAGGTGAATTAAATAACACATGTGTATGTGTATGGCCCTGTAAATGTGTGCAAAGTGGCTATAGTTTGAAAACAGCCCAAAGATAAACTTAATCCACCACTGGCCAGATGCATTTTCTTTGAATGTGGGTTTCAATGTCATTTCAGTGAACGTGAGCTTCAAGGGCAGAGGAGTTTACTGTTAATGTTAAGTCTGTTTTTATTGTGAGACTGCATTGTTTTGTTTAGCAAATGGGTTTCTGTGTGTGTGCTATAAAATTTGCAATAAAAACTGACCATGATTCCACTCTGGGTGTGTTCTATTGTTATAGTTTACTGTAGATAAAGATTTTTTTTTATAATAAAGCAAAAAACAAAAGTCAGCTTACACAAATGACTAAAACACTTTAATAATAAAAAACAATAAAATCACAAATGGAGATAAGCACTTTTTCACCAAGTCTAGATGCTTCTTCAAATCTAAATAATCATAATCATTTCAATCATTTAAAGGGTTCAAAATCAGCACCTCAGGCCACGTGACCTAAGAACCAGCTTTAAAGGGACATACTCATTAAGTTCCTTATCTGTAGTGGCTTGAAGCATTTAAATCCATTTTTCCATTAACCATTCAGTGGCAGTTTTAACATCACCTCCTCTAATATTAAGAAAAATCACCTCAAGTATAAAAAATTTTAAAGTATGCATAGATCCTTCCTTTGCCACATGCTTACCAAGTATCACATTTATTCATACTGTATACATGTTCATTAACTCTGTCTCTGAAGCACCAATTCATTTTTCCATCATAATAATAGTTACATATATCACAGCAGGCAAAATAAACAATATTCTGTGTATTACAGTCAGCATAACAATTAAAAGTATATCTCTGACCAGTAACTGCATTTATAAAATGGTCATGTTCCTGAATATAGCTGCAAATGTTGCAACAATCACATGTAAATACTCCTTTCAAAATAGGTCTAGATTTAGTACTGTTCAAAAAGGGCTTATAGCAGAGCACTCTTTTAATCAACTTATAATTCTTATATGTAAACTTAGGCTCTTCCCCTAAGATCTCTCTAAAACTGGTATCTGTTAAAAGTATATTCCAATGTTTCCTAATGACATCACAGATGTGATGTACATTATTGGAATAATTCAAACATAGCCTTACTGGCTCCGCTCTGTTATTTTCATTGGTCTGAACTTTAACAGGGACATTACCAAAAAAACATTGAAATGATTATGATTATTTAGATATGAAGAAGCACCTAGACTTGCCGTGAAAGCACTTATCTCTGTTTGTGATTTTATTGTTTTTTTTTTTTATTAAAGTGTTTTAGCCATCTATGTATTGATAGTCAACTCTGAGTTCCTCTGTTTGGTTTATTATGTTTATATTTTATAATAACATTGCTCAGGTTTGGACAGTTGTAAAACATGAAGGTTACAGAAGATTGGAGCAACACAGAGGAGTGATGGTAGTAAGAAAGAAGAGGCTATATATCTCCTGGCTATGTCAGTGAGGTAGGTTTTACTTTATATAATGTACCTAGTTTTTGATAATTTTTTTAAACTACATGTGATATATGGTGGTTGAACTTCAACTTGTCATGTATGACAATGGTAAAGATATGTGTTGGGGTAAAGATAAGAACTTTTTTTAGGGTTTAGAAGTATTTGTGAATTATTTAGTCATGTTTTAATTGATAAGGGTTGCTGTGTAAGGTCTTGGCATATAGAGAGAGTTTTGGCAGAGCAGATTTAGATCAAGTTGTTAGCATACTCAACTAGGGTAGCATTTTTGTAGCAGAGTTACAGGTCATTGATGAATATATTAATATATGGGGCCTACTACAGATCCTTGTCTGACACCAATACTTAGTGACAAGAAGGTACTTTGTTTTTATTTCACTAGTTATTTCACTAGTTATGATCTGTTTAAGGGGCAGCTATGGATCGATTACAGTGAAGAGTTAAACCTTAAAGATGAACTGCTTTATTTCTTTGTACCAGGAATAGGCCATTTTCTCAATGCTCCTAGTTTTTTCATTCTGAGACCTAGCAATTCTTTTACATACCAGTAAATGTTTTGTTTCTGTCATACTTAACTTGCTCTTGGAGGCATAAACAGTTAACCTGGCTTGTAATAGAGAGTCTAGTACAATCTGCACTTTAGCTAGATTGAGTCCTGGTCCTCTGAATATATGACATCATTTCTGTAAGTAGAAGAGTGTCTTGCAATGGGATTCAGGGCTCTGGAATATTCCGTACATACCATGTAGCCAGAAAGAAAGGGCAGTATATTGGAAAATATTTTCTGGTTTTGTAAAGACTGTCTTCCTGGCTTCAGCTTTTAAGGGGATTTGGCAGTATTCCTTTGTCATATAGATGTAGTCAATAATCATGGTCTCTATAACTAATTATTTTATGAACTCTAGGCATTTGGTAGCTGTCAATTTTTGAAATTATGTTCAGCTTCCTAAAGTCATTACAGAATCTGACTTCCCCATCAACTTTTAGGAATAATGCTATTTGACTGCCTCACTTGCATTTTATCTACTATATCACACACATCTTAAGCAGTTTTGTACTTCCTTTTGCAAAGACTATAAGATTTTTTTCTTAAAATATTTTATTAAGAATTTTGAAAATAATTACAAATATGACAATGAAATGTTATATAATATATGAATATAATAAATACTGAAATGTAACTATTTACATTATATACATTAAGCCTGAGACCAGAGAATTAATAAACAAAACAAGACAGATATAAGAAATCTTAATAACAGTCTAAAATTATTAATTAGATGAAGAAGATGATTCAATAAGGGCCAAAACCTTCAATGAAGGATTACTTTTAACTTGTTAAGATAAATTATTCTCTCTTTTGCTGTACTTTCTTTAATTGCTGTTTATTTTAAAATGATAAGAAAGTCTTTAAATTTACATTCTGAAGTTTTCCAGTTTCTTGTGATAGTTTTTTCTGACCACAGAGAGTATAGTCCAAGTTAGATGATAACTTTTTTTGTATTTCCGTTTCTAATAAATTAAAGAGAACCGTTTATTTTGTTAAAGTGAAGATATCATTCACTCCATAAAACTTTAAAAAATCTTGTACCTTTGCCCCAAAATTATGAACCATACAGCAATCATAAAACATATGTGGCCAAGTCATCTTAATATGTTTATTACATCTCCAGCAGTCAATACGATTTTCTTTTCTCATTTTATCAACCCTTATTGGAGTTAAACAAAAATTTCCACGTAAATATAATCCAGTAAAGGGTCATCATCTTTGATGTTTTTTTTTTCCTGTTGCTCAGTAAAAACTCTGAAATACTCTTTAGACAAAAAGTTCCAAAAGTTATTATTTAAGTTAAAATTCTCCTTAGCTAACAATGAATATATTTTTGAAATTAAATTATCATATTCTTGATATTTATAAATAATTACAAACAAAATGTTTATCCATTCTGGAAATTCAGCATGACTAGAGTTGGATAGAAGAGAGAATTTAGTTTGAAAAGATGTTAAAATTAATAGTAAATAATCACCTCATTTGAATTAATATTAAATTCTAAACAAATAGATTCAATTGATTTAACTGCAATTCCTTCAAAACATTGGTAACCGAAATAGAAAGGTTGAGTTTTTCAAGAGTTAAGCATATGATCTGGGAGCATACTAATAATATTTTTTGTTAATGAAAATGGAATAAGGGATGCAAACCAAAATCTATAATCTGAGTAATTCAACATTCTTTTTAATAGTTTTAATATTAAGTTTAACTATGTTCAATGGAATAGAGAATATATAGCAGCTTGAACAAGAAGGATTATATCATTTAGAATTCATTGAGTCAAAATAATTCAATTTCACAACATTCAGCAACCGAGAATGCAATATTTTCAAATTTGATATGTAATTGATATCTAGTCAATTGAAAAATCATCTTAATAATTGCTGCCTTAGCATAACTTTCTATCTTTGGAAAATTAATGGTCCCATATTTCTTAGGTCTGACGTGATGATTTATACTTAATCTAGGTATGTTTGGTTAACAGAAAATGTATAAGTAATTTATTTATTATTTTTATATGTTTCTTATTTTGTGGTAATATAATTCATTGAGTTATGCATAGTAACTTTGGAAATAAAGACATTTTAATAATTTGTAATCTGTCTTCAAATGAAAGGTAATTTTTATTCCAAGAATTAATTAAATTAGTATTTCAGATTATTATCTTTTTATAGTAATAATTTATAGTTTCAAATAAATTTTTAAAGCTATGAGTTACCAGATACAATAAATTACTAGATGCTTTACCTAGAAATTAAATATCTGTATTTTATTGAGATTTTATTGTTTATAAGAATATAATTAGATTTGAAACTACTAAAGTGTAGGCTAGACTTTTTTTTAATTTTCTTATAATTTGTTCAAGTTCTATTGTTTCAGAATTATTTTTAATAGTTAAAAAGATGGCATCAGCAAATAGCATTATTTTGGAATTATATTTCTGATTAATGGCTAAACCTTGAATTTTTGTATTTGAATTAATAAGAATGTCAATAGCTAAATCAAATAATAAAGGAGAGCAAGAGGACAGGCTTGTTTAGTTCCTTTTGTTAAATTAATAAGATGTGAAATATATGTACCTACCTTTACATATGCTTTATTATTATTATAAATAGCCATGAACATCTCAATAAATTGTGAAGGGAAGTCAAACAAATATAATACTGTGAATAAATGCCCCCATTCCAAAAAATCAAGTGTTTTTCTATACCTAAATATAGATTCAGTTTTTGTATTACTCATCACATCTGTCACAGTAATTAATTTTTTAATGTTATCAGAAGTTTGTCTTTTGTGAAAAAAAACCATATTGGTCTAGACTAATTATATTTGGTAAAATCAGTTTCATTCTGTCAGCTAAAATAGACAGAAATATTTTATAATCTACATTTTGCAATGAGATGGGTCTATATGAAGAACATTTTTAGGGTGCTTGCCTCCTTTTAATAAAGAAGTAATTAAGGAGTAATTCCATGAGTGTGTCATTTGATCTAGATTTTGTAATTTTGTAAAAACATTGTGTAAATGTATTATAACTCTTTAAGGAAATAATTTATATATTTTTGGTATTATATCCATTCCATCATTTACAGTGGATTTATTAGATTTAATAACTTTTATTTTTGATTGATTTCTTGTAGGGAAATAGGTTTTAATAGGCTTATTTTTTGGAAAGAAGAGTTGTTTTAATTAAAGATGGATGAGTATCAGTTATTAAGTTTTTTTCTCATTTCTTTCTTTCTGATTTAAAAGTGAATAATGATTTCTAAAATTTTCTAAAATATTTCCAACTTGTGAATGTATTTTATTTGTTATGGGATTTTTTCATTCTTTAATAATATTATTATTAATTTGAAACTTCATTCTTTTTGTTATATTTTTATATGTCTTGAATAAGATGCTTTCTTAAGTTTTTCTAAAGCTAATTCAGTTTTATGGGACAATAATTCATTGTATTTATTATTTAGAATTTTATTTCATCTTTTGTTCTCTCCCATCTTGTTTTCATCTTTTTTATACTTTCTTTTTAACTTTAATTGAATATCTAACAATTCTTTATTCCATTTTTTAATATACATTTATACCAAAGGATTGTCATGCCATAAATATATGCTTTGAATGAGTCCCATGCCATTACTGAGCTAGAATCAAGAATATCATTAAACAATAGAAAATTGTCTATCTCCTCTAATAACCATGTTTATAGTCCTTCATTTTAGTAATATATGATGAAATTCTATTAATAAAAGCTAAGGCTTTAAAACTGATTTCTATTTTATTATTAGTGCATTATGGTCTGAAAAAGTACAATTTATTATATTGAAATTGATTATTATAGATGTCATATTTTCAGAAATCAGTATTTTATCAATTCTTGTTTGTGTGCCATAATTGAATGAATAATATGTGAAATCTAAAGAATTATTATCTTTGAAGTTATATGTGTCTTTAATGTTAAATGTACCTTTCCATTCTTTAAAAGATTTTGCAATAAGGGAGTAACTTGAATTTTCTATCTGAGTTGGATTCAGAATAATTTTAAAGACAGTTAAAATCACCTCCAAATATTAAATTAACCTTGTAATTATTATTATAAAATCAATTAATATAAGTTTACCAAAATCCAATTCCTACCACACTATTTTATAATAATCAGAGTGAGTAAACCCTCTTTTTCTTTGTGTTCTTTGTGCTTAAATAAAATTTGAGGCATTTGAATCTCTTTTTTCCATAGTATGACTATTCCTCTTTTTTTAGATTTACAAGAAGACTGAATTAAAGTCATATATTTATTAAAATTCCAAAACTGATTATCCGTTTCTTGGAAAAAAATTATTTCTTGAAGGAATACAAAGTGTGGTTTATTTAGTTCTAAATATTATGGTAAGTTTGTCCTCTTTTGGGGATTATTTAGACCATTAACATTTAATGATAATAAGCTTAATTCCATCTTTTAGAAAAATGATTTGTTAAAATTACATATCTTCTATATAGACATATTTAAATAATAGGGAGTCTTCGGCAAATGAAAGAAAATAATAATAATAACAATAAAACATTTTCTGTTACATAAAAATCTATACATGGAATAACTGTGTTTCCTAGTCTTCATCTGAGAAAAAACAAATCTCAAGACTAACTTTCTCCCAGCAACCAAAAGATAAAAAAGATTTTTTAACAACATATTGAGAGAGCTGTATAGTAAATGATAATTGTTATGGGAATGTATATTTATATAAACAATTCTCTGCATTATCTGAAACTTATTAGGAATATGTCATTGTATATGGATTATAGTCGAAGAAAGAATTTATTTACTATAGTATATATTATAATGCATCTAAATTAATAACATAGTTAAACAATTTAAAAGTTAATAAAAACTTTTCACAGCTGAAAAGTAATACTCAGAAGCTGATCATGACAACTGTTTGCTTTGCTGATAGGGATTTTCAAAATTTCACCCAGGAACAATGAAAAGACTCTGACTCTGATGTATTATTGCTATATAGTAAATTCATTCTTCATGACACAAGAATTTTTAAAATGCATATGAAAAATGATTCATTACTACAATGAGTACTGTAAGGACATGCTTCTACTGGAACTTCAGACACATGAACCTGCTTAAGATTAATAAATCTGTTGAACAAAAGTTATAATTTTAGCTATTTTACAAATTGTGCAGACAAGATATATTTCTGCTCTGAATATTGGTTGCAAAATACAATCCTTTCTGATTTAACTTCTGCCTAGAGGGATATTATTTGTTTCATCTTGATATACTTCTGTGCCATTCCAAAACCTAATAAGTTTAATCTCTGATAACTAACATAAATTTATAAAACTCTGTTGATCCATTATAATAGCTTTAAACAAATTAATTGATATAGAAGTGCAGATAATTATTTATGCAAACCTGTCTCTATAAATTTACTTAGTCACATAGATAACCAAATATATGATTTCAGAATGGTATTTTTTTTAAGTATTCTTAATGTTTTACTTGGCTAACGTCTAGTTAACAATAAGAAAAGAAAAAGGTATATGCCCAAGTAAAAGGTAATCTAACCTGTATGGGCGTTTGTATTTTATTAATGCAAATCCAGATATTATTTCCCAACATGTAATTTCTCATTATTGACTATCTTAGTCATTTAAGTCATTGCTTTGTTTCTTTGGAATCAAATGTCCAATAATGAACAGCTGTTTATTCAGACTAAAATGAATTGTCAGCATGTTTCTAATCTTACTTTTCATCACTTCATGTGATACAAAAACAGCCAAACTGCACCTCTACCTATTAGGGGATATTTTCTTTTTGTATTTCAACAAGAAAACCACTTTAAAAAAGACTTCCTTGCACTGACCTCACTGAGTAAAACAGTAAACCTGCTACTTTTCCCCACAGTCATTCTTCTATTATGTTCATTCACTCCAGTGGAGCACAGGAAGTTTTCACCATTACTTCCAGTGGGTGGAGCCTAAGCCTTTTGACAGAATCAAATTATGTCCTCATATTTCAAACACTTGTTCATATCTCTGGAACCATAGGGGTTATGAAAGAAGTGTAGATGGCAAACTCTTCAGCAAAAAATATTTTTAGGTTCTAGGTCTTAAACCAAATTGTATAAGTCACAGTAAACACATGCCAACTCACACACATCATTGCCTGGCCATTAAATCTATAGACTGGTTTGAGTTCCCTCATTACCTACATTACTTGCAACATACTCTCACCCACAAACTACTAAATAATCCAAACTTCTGTCCATCCCTTCAAATTATAATACAAACACACACTGCTACTCGGCATCTAACGTCCTCTAACAAACAACTCTTAACCATAACTAAACCCAACAAAAGAGTTGGACAATGTCTCTATTCCCATGCCATTACCAAACTTTGGAATGTGCTCCCTCTCTCTCTTACACAACTAGACTCTTTAAAAATATTTAAATTTGCACTAAAAGAATACTATCTCAATAACCTTGTCTGTTCTTGTCATATAATTAAACCACCTTAAATGTTTTGGCCACTATGTTGTATCTTTCAGCTTTTCCCAGTTAGGGGTCGCCACAGTGGAACTCTGGTCTGCTAATGATTGGCAGTTGATTTTTACATACTGAGTTGCCAGCTCTAAAGCACAACCTTCAATGAAGGTACGCCCATTCACGCATGTCTCCATGCAGAAGACGCTCTAGCTGAGAAACGAACCGGACAGCGTCTTACTGTGAGGCGAGAACGCTACCGCAGCACCACCACCGCAACCACTATACACTACAAATACCTTTACTAACTTAAAATAGTTGAAATTTGCACCATCTGTCTTCATATCCAATCTCTCTTGCTTTCTTTAGTTCTGTGGCTGAATAAGCATAATTCATTAAACAGTATTCTTACTTATGAAAATATGCAAACAGAATTACTAAAAATCTAACACACTGGATTTATTTTTCTTGTATTGTATACCTCTAAATAATGCATTTGTCTTTTATATCTGCTTCAATTTGTATTGTGTAAAAACTTTCTTGACTTTCAAAGTTAAGCTGATGTTATGTAAAAATTTCTGTGATTGTATGGAGCTTTTCTCCCCAGGCCTCCACTGAAAATGGGTGATTGGGCCAGTGGACTTTTAACAAATGTCAATAAATAAATAAATAAATAAATAAATAATATTAATTGTAAACAACTTACAATATTTCACAACCACTCAAGTTGCACACACACCATCACAAGCATTTTATTCATCTGTCTGAGAACTTTCATATGAGGCTAAGGAGTTCTGTCTGTGTTACTTGGTTTGTTGAGATATTTAGAAAAAATAGGAAAATTATATCTGTATAAATTAATATCATAAAAACAACAGTTAATGTCTATTTACCTGCACTAAACAGAGATCAAATGTTAATGGAATTGAGTTTATTTTGTAAGCTTTAAGGTGAAGCCTTTTAAATCACTGTACATTCCATGATTTTATAATTATTATTGCAAATATGAACTAACAATATTTGACAGCTAGAGGCGTCAGTAGAAGTTAACTGCAGATGCACCTGGTGGTGTCACTTGGATGTAATTAGTTAACATAACAAAATTTTTAGTTAACCGTTTCTCCAGGAATGGTCTCAGTATGGTGCTGAATCAGGTTTGTTCTGTCAGGTAGTGCCAAAAACACTTTCTTGTTTTCTTTAAAAAAAATCTGTAATTTCTTGTTTCTGTAGCTTACATATTATGTCTTGTACTGCATTGCTGAGGCCGAGATCAATTTTCATTCTCAACCATTTTCATCAGTTTCTGTGGTTACAGAATGTTAATACAGTGTATTTCTAGACTTTTCTTGCTAGTCTGTTTAACCCAGTAGTTTACATCACTTAATTTTTCACTCTTTCATAAGGTCCTTACTATTTATCCAAAATGTGATTTCTACAGGGAGAATCTTTGAATTCACAGGTCATTGCAATTATGTTATACACCTCTTGTTAAGTAACCTGAGCTCCTTCCATGTGTTACTGTATGATGGTCATACCATTTTCAGCCTGTCTTGTAAGCTGACATAGTGATCTATGACATTTTTTAAATGGAGCTTTAATTCTTCTTCTTCTTCCTAAGTTATTCTGACAATACCTAACAACTTGTAAATCATTCCTGCCCCCCTGTCAAAGGTTGTGGTACTTGACAGCAGGTATGGCATTACCTGGTACCATTTTATAAAATAACTTTTCAGCATGTATTTTAATATTAAGTTACAGTGCTCTATTATCTCATCTATCTGGTGATGGTATACAGTGTTTTTTAATTCCTTGATCTTAAAACACTTGCATAAATGGAGTCTGTGATCATTTTTCATTTTCCTTATGTATCTCCTACTTTGGAAAATAGTAAGACTAGCCATTGGGCTCATAAAGAATTCTACTGCAGGTGCTAAGAACTGCAGCCAAAACAGGCTATTTCTGCAACCACATAAAGTGTGATTCAGAGGCATGATTAGCTGCAATTAAAAAATACCTTATTAGTGGTCTATTTGCAAGAACCTAAATTGCTTGGCATTACTGTTAGTGCTAATCAGCATTTTTCTATAGTAATCAGTTCTCTTGGTCCATGCATCACATTGGCATAGGCACCCTCCTCATTCATTCTGTTACATACATGCACCATGAGTAGAAGATTTGAAGCTTTTTTCCAGTTAAACTCGTTTTATGTGACTTAAAGTAATGTTTAAAATATATCTCTGGTGTCAGTTTGTAGTGCTGATGGCTAAATCTTTGCCAATACGCTGTTTTGTTTGCTGATGGTACAGGTAGTGCACAGGATTAACAATTTTCATGATTAATGAGCTGCTTTGCCTCTTCAGGGTACAATATTCAAAAAAATTTTTCAAGTGGCTTAAGGTAATATTTGAAATCCCTAGTGTCAAGTTTCCCTTATATGTTTTTCATGATGCAAAACTATTCTATTTCATTTTTAAGTGAAGTTATTGTCATTTATAAAGAAGTGTCCCTGGTATCTAGTGCTCCTTCAGTCCATATGTTTTAGTGTTACAAAACCTGTTGTATTAATGTTTTAAATGACTTCTGTGAAATAGGTAAAGAGTACGTTTTTTGTCTAGTGTTTACCTGCCTGTATGTCCTTTCTGCTGTTGCTGTTTTATTTTTTAAGAAAATTTGGATTAATATTTACAGTTCCCTGGTATCTAGTAGCCCCCATGTGTTCATTTGTCTGGGGAGTTTAGAGATATAACAGCTCCCCCCCCACACACACAAAAACACACATGTACACAATCATGCACACAAACACACATACAAACCCTCCACTTGATCACACTTATGGACACACTCACCCATTAATACACACACACACACACACACACACACACACACACACACACACACACACACACACAACCTTACCTGCCTCCTATCTAGCCCCACCACTTGTGAAAACCCAGGCAGACACAGTCACACTCACATTCGCATTCATAGGTTCATAGGTGTTTACTAGGCTAATGACCACAAGGTCCTTTTTAAGCCTTGCCATTCATCCCAAATCTCTGACAAGTTCTCATACCCTTGATAAGTGTAAGCATGGGCCTCAGAGATGAACCATTTACAGGTTACCTGTTTGCATCAGAGACATAGGTACCAAACCAGGGATGAATTTCTGGTTTCCTATCTAATTGTCAATCAGTCGCACTTGAATTGTATTAGGGAGGAACTCTGTTTCACATGGAGGGGAGTCTGTTTCCATAGATGGGGTAGTCTCTGAGATACATACCTATCTCTCCAGCAGGTCATATTTATACCACAGGCAAGGTTTTAAGTCTTTAGAACAGGTAAATCTGATACTGTTTGTTTTGTGGATATGCAGGAGGTCTATCAGAGTGGGGTCTGACCATGCCCTGTATGCCAGGCATAGATCTCCCCTCAAAAGCCTGTAGGAGACAGAATAAAGAGATAGGGCCTTGAGGTGGTCTGCATAGGACATATTACTTATGTCCTGTATTCTTTTAGTGAGGAACCTCTGTGGATGCTCCATTTGTTGGATATGTCTGGTTAGGTACATACCAAAGGGGGCATTGTACTCAATGATAGATCTGACGAATGATGAATACAGTGGAACAATGACTTCCTTGGACTTAGATGCCATACCTTTGTTAAGAAGTTGCGCAATATAGAATGATTTCCTCACCACTGTAGACACATGATGATCAGAGGCTAGATTATTATCTATGTGTGTCCCTAAGTCCCTGACTACTGGGTCAACTCTAAGGGGTGTGCTGTCAATATGGTAGTTACCAGGGATGGATGACTTCCCAAAGGATACTGTTATGCATTTCTTGCATTTAGTTTTTGTCCATGACTCTTGACACCACTTGTTTGTCTGCGTCAGCCCCTCCTGGAGAACATTTTTGTCAGTGTGAGACTCAATAACAGCTCTTAATTTGCAATCATCTACAAATTTAGTCAGCCAGAGACCACTGACATTGGCCTTGACTTCTGAGAAGTAAATGCCAAAAAGGAGTAGTCCAAGGACTGATCCCTGAGGGACTCCACTTGTGACTGGCCTCTTTGTATAGGTGGATTCCCCAGTTCTGACTTCATGGATCCTGTCTGTGAACCAGTTGGCTATCCACTGGGTGACATATGGGTTTGTACCTGAGTGGGGTATTGTGTCAAATGCCTTGGCCATGTCAAGGTAGGCAGTGTGAATGATTTTGTCCACATCCATTGCTTTGGTGACCTCAAAGAAGTCCACCAGGTTGAGTAGGCATGATCTGCCCTTTATGAAAACAAATGGGGTTAGGTCCAGTGTCTGGAGGTTTCCTATATCCCTGTTGATCATCTCCATGATAATTCTTTCCATGGCTTTACATATAAGACTACCAAGACTTATGGGCCTGTAGTTTCCAGGGTCTGTAGATGGCCCACTTTGTGCAGAGGGATGACTGTTGTCTTTCTCCATTCATAAGGCATGAAACCTGTTTGGAGGCTACAGTTAAATAGCAATTCCAGAGGCCCTGATAGGTCATGTTTCATGCTATTTAGAAGTCATCCTGGGATATTGTCTGGGCCCATTGATGCAGTGTTCTTGGTCTTAGAGAGAGCATTAAGGACCTGTTCCCTAGTGATAGTAGGGGGAGTTATATTTGATGATATTTCCTGAGGGAAGGTTGAGGGGAAGAGAAAAGTAAAGTTGGAGCTGAATTTATCAGCCAGGAGGTTTGCTATATCTTCTGGCTCAGTATAGGTGGCTCCATTTACAACGAGCTCTGCACACAATTGTGTATTGCCTTTGTAGTTGTGGACATGGCTAAAGAATGCTTTGTGGTTGTTGTTGGCCTGGGAGGCCAAACTTATCTCAAATTTGACTTTGGTAGACTTTATTTGCCCTCTGAGTTGTTTGTTTAATTTAATGAGAGTGTGTTTATCCTGCTGGGTGCTGCACTTCCTAATTTTTGACATTATTTTCTTCCTCCTGTTATACATCTGATTGATTTTGTGATTCCACCAGGGTGGTTTGTTTTTTGATTTAGTTCTTTACTTCTTCCTAGTGGGTACAGCTGCCTCTATACAGCTTTTAACATGCTTGTACAGGGTTTCTGTGAACAGTAACATTGACACACACACACACACACACATACAGACACACACACCTGAGACCAGTCATCCCTCTGCATACACTTACACATGCAGCCACACATGCATACATACCCTAATCACTTCCTGTCCACTAGTCTCCCAAGGACTAACCTCCATCATGCTATAACCCATTGAAAGTAGTGAGTGAATATGAACATTTTGCATTATTAACTTACTCAGCAGAATTATTCTCTGAATCGCTCAGCTGTATAAAATGCCTTACTTAAGCCATTAATATAGGCTGCTCCCCAGGAATTCCTCAATAACATATAGGTTGGCCAAGGAGATGGCCCGCCACAGTGATGCGATAGACCACATAGGATCATTGCAATGAGTCTGTAGAAAGGGCCACTATGAACACCCTGTGTTAGGGCTTACAGCTGGTGATAGCCCTTTATGAATCTGGCCCCAACTCCCTAGCTATAGATTTAGCATTTTACTTACATTGGTGGTTAGCTTTAAGGTACTTATTTGTATAATCCAAAGTAACCAAATATATTGAAAGCCATTTCTGGATTTCACCATAGCAATGCTTTCAAACAGTGCTTATATAATAGGAATCACAATCAAAGTTTTTTTTTTTAAAGCCAGTGTGAGGATCTGTCTTCTCTTATTCAGGTCATTGAGAACAGATGCTCTCAACTTCTTTCATTGTCATTGCTTGGTTATGTGCTGTAGACTTGTCTATTCATAGGTACACTCCTATTACATGTCTAAATGGTAACCTCATTAACAGGTTTGAAAAGGTTGGATAGTAATAGTTAATATGCTGCTACTTTCCTCTCCATACTTGCTCTTTGTGTATCAAATACATTTTTAAACAAAAGTATGAGAAAGACGTGGGATCATCTTGTTCATCTGTCCTAGCTATACTTTCTTCTGTTTTTCTCCCATTCTGCGTTTTAAACATTTATCCAACCTACCTAGTGGTTAAACAGCTTTGCACTTTCCTTAAGATCAACATGCCATGAGATAGAAGACAATGCCTCCTATTCTACTGGTACAGGCACTGGGGCACGGGGGTTTTGGTGCCTAAATCATCTCTGACTAAAGGCAACTCATCCCAGTATTATTTAGTATCAGCTTCTATTTCAACCCTTCTGATTTTTCTTCTTCATTTATGAATCTTATGATCCACAGAACCCTACTTTTTCTTTTTAAAGTTCCAGTATTTTGGCTCAAGTGAAACGTCATCATGGGGTTTGTATAAGGTGGGAGATTGGCCTAATGGTTAAGGTGTTTACCTTACAGACACAAGGTGCAGGGTTTGATTCTTACATGGGGTAACTGTCTAGGCTTAAAATGGCCTGAAAGGGCAGGTAGCCTAGTATGAACCTATGAACTATTTTCTCTCCGTGTATACCGATGACTCCTTTTTCTTTCCTTCCTGTTGCTCTTCCTCTGTCTCAGTGTGAGTGAAAGCCACCATCTCAGTTTCCTTTTCTCTTTAGGCTGCTCTCTTCCTTTCTCAGTGTAAGTGAACATTTCCTTCTCAATTTAATTTTCTTCTTGTAGGTTGTTCTCCTTCTGCAAAGGATTTATCTTACGTTTTACTTTTTCCGTACTTACAACTACCTGTTGCTTGAGCCTTTCCAAATTTGAGTTGTCAGCCTTGCACTATCAGAAATGGATTTAGGACTCTGATCAGGTACAGTTTCTTTCCCTTTAATACAATAGCAAGTTTCTCCTCAAAAATCACTTAACAGTTAGAATTTTTTATTTCTGTGACTATCTGTTTTAGATTGACAGCAAGCTATGAATTCTGCTAATGTACATTTTCTGTATTTGCTAACTTCATTTCTTTGAGTACAACCTTACACTAGTGATTCCCTCTATTCGTTTCTGCGTCTCTGCTCTGCTACACTTCCAGGCTGCAATGGTACCTCTACAACCTGTTTTGTAATAGCCTTTGGGTGCAATATTTTACTATGGAACCTCCAACCCCAACTAGTTCTGGTCTTTTTGACTATTCTGCCATAGGTGTATGTTGGCAAATCTCTTCAAAGGGTATATGTTGTTCCTATGTCTTTATCCCTAATCAAAGTGTTGTACTTTTAGGTCTTTCTGACACTATTCCCTAACTTTTTGTTAAACACATATACTATTGTGAATGTGCCCAGTGATTGCTCCTCTTTTTCCCAGGTTATGCAGAGGTACATTTGTAAGTTTCTGAACACAACCAATACTGTAAAATAAAAGAAACAGTGGCGGCTCAGCAACCCTTCTTTATTAGCATGTTTTTTACCACTTTGGCTTAGACAAACTTGAAAGGAAGTACACAAAAACACACGAAAACATTTAATTTAAACAAGATCACTAAAGAAAACCCACTCATATCACAACCAAATACAAATTAAAATTAGAAAGCACAAATATTAAAAAGTATAATAAAAATTAAACTAATAACTGAATTTGTAAGCTTATCCACCTACATCATTCCATTCCCTTCACCAATAAGGTGCTCTATCAAAGGGACAACCTTCTCACTGCCACCACAAATCCTTAAAGTGTTTAAATATTTCCTTGTTATCACAGTATGTGTTACATTTGGAACTCCAGTAACAGGATTTCTACCTATGAAAACCCAGTTTGTATTTTTAGCTAAGTAATAGGTTACTGTTTTTTTTATCCCTGTGAATGCATACTGCTTCAGTTGCTGTTTGGTAAGGGTCTTCTTTTTACACAAATACTTTATCTTCACAACTGTGGCCATGCTGAAGTCTAGTAGTTTCTGCAGCTTCCTGCCATCAGTTAAAACAGTGTGCTCAATTAATATTTCAATAGCCCAGAAAAAAATGGCTCAACTATTCTTGCAGACAATTTATCAGATGACGTAAGTTCAAAATCATTAATAGTAATCATTTCACTTGTTACAGTTTTAAAGGTAGAACAGTGTCATTATTATTATCAGTACAAAATCTAATTAGGTGACACATTTTCCCACAATTATAACAGAGTGTCTCTGTAACTGATACCTTTTGTTTGCTCCCAAGTTTTAACACAGACTTTGCTAAAGACCCAGAATGGTCATTCTTAGAGTTTTTTGTGTAACAGTCTGTCTACTAATACAAAATTTTCACTTCCATTAGTGTCACTGTAAAATACCCACCTTCTTAAAGTACGAGTCAAAGCCCTTTTAAATGTATTAATGGCTAATATTTTTATTATTTAACTTTTATTATGCTGACCCTCAGGTTCTAGCAATAATTTAAGCACATAATCTAAATAACATAATTGAGATTTTAATGTTTTTATTAGTGTTGCAGAGGTAACACCGACCTGAGCTAACAGAGCTTCTTTTTTTTTTGCATTGCAATAGTCCAGATATTTAACCATTTCCTTAACCATAATGCAATGTTTATTTGCTCAACTGGTTAAACAAAAGGGAATTATAAATTTTATTTTCCTATGCGTGGGCATAAATCTCAGTGTAGCCTATTTTGGATAAAATTGTGTATGGCATTTGGTGCAAATGTTTATGTCATGAGCTGTAGTCCTGTGGTACAGAGTTTGATTCACTCAGCCTTCATTTGCCTCCTTTGTGACCTTGGCCATATCATTTAACTAGACTTGTTCTTGGGTTGCTCCTGAAAAGGGACTGTGTGTCCAGTGCGCCTACCTAGTTATCGAATAGATTATTATTATTATGATAATAATCTATTAGCTGGACTGAGGGGATTCTAACCCATACACTCCTGTCCAATCCAACCTGATGGGCTTAACAGTTGTTTAATACATTGAACTGTCTTTGGCATTGCCATGGACTTGCCAACTGCCATTATTCCCATGGTCACAACAGCAATGGTTTGAAGCAATTGCTCCATGGTCATCATCTTGGTATAAAGAGAAACCTAAACGTACTCCACAGAAAAAAACTCCAAGCTCACATCATATGATTGTTGTCTGTGCAGTTTTTAAAAAAAATGCTCAACTAGTAGTCTTTCTAGTAAAAAATATAACTCAGTATCTTTCTAGCATACAAAAATTTTGTCAAATATGCCCACAACATACAGCAATGTGGTATCAGTAAATGTATCTGAGGCTACAGTTCATAGAGTAATTTGGTTTTACTTAAAAGAAGATAAAAAATCTGTCCTGAATTTCTATTTAGCACAAACAAAACAACAAAAAGTGTTAATAGTCTCTCACCAGTTCTGCTACTGTCACAAATAATTCACACAGTCTGTGTGGAGTTTTAGTAGAAAATATCTGAGCTAGTTCATGTTCCTCCAGCTTGTCTCATCTTTGTTATAGAATACTTCCCAGAACCACTATTCAATTAGTACTACTGCAGATCACCAAACTTCAAAACTTCAAGCTTTGGAAACACCAAAAATCATGCCTGAAAAACAAAAAGGGTCAAAAAGTTAACTTTAAGTATTTTTGTTCAGAGGGGGACCCTTCTGCACCCTATGCTGTGGATGAGAAACCCTTACCACCCCTGAACTGATACATACAAACTCCATGGTTGCACCAACCCAAAGAAGTGAGAAATCTCACAAAAGAATGGAATTATTGATGGGTCACACACAAATTATGTCCTATTGGAAATAGTGATTGATGTTATGTTCCTTGGTGCCTTTTTCTCAAGGAATTTCAATGTATCCAACTGCAAAGGAGCTGTTCTAGGCATAAACACTCCGAACACTGAGAGTCCAACTTCTGTGATTACGAGAGTCACTGTCCTTCTTATTGTATACCATGCCATAGGATGATGGCGGTCTCTGCTGAAACATTTTTAACTAATATAAAAAATAGGGACCCTTCTACATTAAAGGAAGATACAACTTAAAAAAAACACCCTGGGTGCAATATTATATACCATCATATTATTCTGCTGATGCTCACTGTTTATAAAATACTTCATGTACAACAATGTTATTTGCTTAATTTCTGTCTCTTCATAGGGTGAAAATTGTTACAGTATTTTAGTGTGTGTGTGTGTGTGTGTGTGTGTGTGTGTGTGTGTGTGTGTGTGTGTGTGTGCGTGCGCACAGTGTTTTCTAGGGTTTTGCAGTCTTCACTTTCTTTTGGTCTTACACAAGGTACTTGTATCTGAGGTGGTTGTATCTCAGATACAAGTAAAAGATCCCATGACACTTATCAAAAATAGTATGGGACTGTTCCCTGTGCCCTGGTCAAATTTCCCCTAATCTGTATTACTACCACCTCAGGTATCCCAAGAAAATGTGCTATAGGACTTGTGGAGCAAACCCAGTCATCAAAAGTAACCATGCATGCATAAGCAAATAAATACATTTATTTAAATTAAGCATTATTGCTTCATTTCTTAAAAAAAAGCATAACTTAAAATCTCTTTAGAAAACTGGTGCCATTGAATAATGGAGGGAAAACCGGTGGGCCATTACAATGTCATATGGAGCATAGCTGGAGGAGTAGCCAGATATTCTGGTATACTGCTCAAACTATAAGGTGAGGAGCAAAAAATAAAAAAAGTACTCTGCTCAAAAAAAGCTTCCTCTTTTTAAACTGTTGCAATTACTACATTGAGCACGCAGTTGCTAGAGTGTATGCCACACATGGAAGCACTAGAGTGCTTCAGTTAGTTCTTAAACTAATACAGTTTATGCCACACATGGGCTTTTAAAGTACTTCAAATTTGCTATTAATCTGTAGCAAATTTCAAGTGGCTGCTACTGTTTATGCTACACACAAAGTGCTAAAGCATTTTACATCTAAAAAAGTCTTTCCTTTTAAAGTGTAGCAAATTGTTTGCTGCAATGTAGCATGCAGCTGCTATAGTTTATGCTACTCACAGAGTGCTGATCCACCTTAAGTTTTGCCTGCTAATGCAATAACAGCATAAGGAAGCCAGAAATGCATTACATTGAATACTGATTGGCATTTGCCTATCATTACCCTAGTACTATTCACTACAAGTAGCTAACCCCTTCACCTCACCCTAGCTATGCTACTGAATGAAACTGAAATATACAGATCAAAAGCAGCTCATGCTTATCTTTAACATCTATAAAAAAGATGTATAATGCAGTTTCCATTTGTAAAACTGCTTTCAAATTAAGCAATGCATATTGTAATGCTTGATGGTGTAAGTTTGTTTGACACAAAAAAAGTCCGTAAGCCCATAATGGTTTGCAACAGTTCTAATGTTTATACGTGTTTTTTTAAAACATCTCTAAAAAAGAAATAGTTAAGCAAAAGTTAGTAAAATGGTAGCCTAATGCAGTTTTTATTGCTATTTGCTGCCATTTTTATATTTATTTACTTACCAAGACAAAAGAGTTGCTGGTTTCATTCATCAAAGTCATTGTCATTATTCATCAATGGCAACTTTTTACAATATTGTGGTGGCAAAAAATATATCATATTTTCTTATCTGACACATTTAATCCTGTCACTTAAATTATTGGCAACCAATCTAATTTATACTCAAAGCCAGATCCAGCAGTAAGTGAACTTGTCAGTAGCCTAGGGACCACTGACTTGGGGGGGGCACTGGCCTGCAAGCTGCTAAACTTACATTTCTTCTTCAAGGACATACTCTGTGTGCACTTACTTATTTCTTTACAGACAGTGTGCATCCTTAATAACATGTATGCATGAACTGTACTAAATATGCATGTACATTTAAACTTTGGAGTGCGGGATTTTCTATTCCAGATGAAAGAAACAAGGAAGTACTTAATGAACATTGAGAGTGAAAAGTATTAGAGGGGAGGTGAACAGTGTGTGTGTGTGTGTTTGTGTGTGTGTGTGTGTGTGTGTGCGCGTGTGTGTGTGTGTGTGTGTGTGTGTGTGTGTGTGTGTGTGTGTATGCGCGTGCGTGTGTGTGTGCGATTGTTTGTGTAAAATACCCCAGTGAAGGGATGACAGGTTAGTTAACATATTCAGGCTCAGACCCTTTACACCTGAATTCTCTATACCAGCTAGCAGGTGCATTTTCAAGGACTGTTGAGTTTTAGTGCATTTTCAAAGAATGTTGAGCTTCTGTACATGTTCACAAACTGCTGAGTTTCAAGGGAAGAGAAGTGTACTGTTGCTCATGCTAAGTCTGTTTTCAATGTGTTACTGTTTTGTTTAGTTTGTACTTAAAAAGCTAAAAGCAGTGTTTTGGTGCAGAAAGCTGTGGATTCTACTCCCACACACACTGTAGATGAAGTGCTACCATTATAGTGGACTTTAAGGGGTGATGTTCTCCTCAATGTGCCCTCCTGTGGACGAGATGCCTAGTAATTATGAATCAGTTGATGGGTTGACAGCAATTCTGTATTGCAATGTTACCACCTTACCATTCTTTTTTTTAATGTAACATGAGCAGTTTATTCTTCAAAGGCAACAAGCACTGAATTTGTATATTAAACACACTGAAATGCAAAGTTGTTTGCCAGCAGCAACCTATTCATTAGTTATAGATCTCTAATGTAGAATTATTCAGATGACTTTTACTTCTGCAGAGATTGTGTATATTGGCTGATACTGGTGGATTATAATAACAGAAGTTTGAGTGACCTTTTGTGGTTGAAATGTTTTGTTATGGTCAGTTTTCTCATTATTGATTCATGTATTTTGTTTCATTGCTTACTGGAAAAATGCTGAAACTTACAATTTTAAAACAGACTGTAACATGTGATGCTGTATTATACAAGGAATATAATTTAATACAATCAGGATGGTGCATTAAAGAACACATGCATCATGTGCGTGTATGCATGGTACTAAAAATGTGTGCAAGGGGCCTATAGTTTGAAAACAGCCCAAAAGTAAATGTGATCCTCCACTGGCCAAATTTATTTTTTTGTGGGTTTCAATGCCATTTCAATGAATGTGGGATTCAAAGGCAGTGAACCTTACTGTTCATGTCTGTTTAATTGAATTGTTTTGTTTAGCAAATAGATATAAGTGCTTGTGCTATAACATTTGAAATAAAAGTTTTAAATATTTGTAATCATTGTACAAGAAGAAAATAGTGTGCACACTGACAGGTTTGAACAGGGTCTATGGTAACTGGGGAGAAGTAGTCAGGTAATGGGGCACTGGAATGGCTGGTGGGGTGCTGTCATGGGGGCCTGCTGTGGGGGACCCCGATCTATAACCCAATTGACCATGATCCAGCTCTGTTCATACTTGTTACCACCAGCAAAAACCATAACTCTTCTGGCAGGTCGATTTTTGGACAAACCAAAACCTAAGTTGCCTTACATCATTGTGCCTGAAATTTTGTACAAATAAACATTAAAATATTGAGCAGCAACAAAAAACATAATAATAACAAAAAAAATGGAAATGGCTGCCATCATCTGAGCCAAGTGGAGAAGGGGCATTGGCTACAACTCTGATCTGAGATATATAACAATAAGTATCCTGTTTGTTTTTCCTTATTTTTACTAGTTATTGCTTCTAGCAATTTATATATATATATATATATATATATATATATATATATATATATATATATATATATACAGCACTTTTTATTGCCTGCTCCATACTTTGCACTGTATTTTATTGCTATTAACTAATCTGCATGGTTAAACTAAAACTGTCTGCCTGACAGGTCCTGGTAAATAAGGGGTTTACTGATACTCTGTTTGTAAAGCTTTTTAGCTAGTTTCATTGTGTGAAAGATATTAACGGAAAATTTTCTCTACTTGTTAAGCGCCTGTTTGTTTGTTCTGATTTCCTGCCAAGGAGCGTATCATATAACTGATTTGTTTGCAGTTAAAAGCATTCTGTAGAGTCTCCTTGCTCTTTTATCCATTTAAAAACTTTCATTTTGTGTCTCACTGTTGTTGTTCTGCTGTGATAAACATGTCTGTAGTGTTTACTGTCTAACAGAGTGTAGGCTAGTAGCTGTAGTATTGTTCTCCACCCTCCCTCCCTGTTGGTGTCTTGCTGTTATACTTGGTGCTTTGTAGTTGCCTGCCCCTACTGTAAATTTGATCTGGGGCACTCCTCTCAGTCTAGTGTCATTAGCTCATTCTACCTAATACAGAGAGAACATATGAAAAGGCCAACCCACCTAGTTTCCTAACCTTGCATTATCTTCTGCTTCTCCTCTCTCCCTTTCCTTTACAAAAAAAAAAACTTTGCTAGAATCTCCCTGTGTCCTGCTTAACTGTAACAAAAAAATACTCTTGTTTCCTGCCTTTCCTGTAACTAGTCTAGTCCAGATACAGGTTTGCTATACCCAGGACTGTTTGTACACTTCTGAGCCCCCCAAGCCTGCCTGTGTTGGAGGGAAGCCTGCTAGCTTATCAGTGAGAGTAGTAAGCACTAGGTAACCTATCTATCACATAAGAAGTGGTTTCTGACTCAGAAATTGTAGTTATTGGCCATTTGGGCAGTTTTTCCATCTCTATCAACTTCCTGATTTAAAAGCCCACATTTGCACTTGCCCCCCCCCTTTCTGTAACTAGTCTAGTCCAGATACAGATTTGCTGTATCCAGGACTGTTTGTAAGCTCCTCAGCCCCCCAAGCCTTTCTGTGTTGAAGGGAAGCCTTCTAGCTTATCAGCGGGAGTGGTAATCACTAGGTAACCTATCTACCACATAAGGAGTGGTTCTGGCCCAGAAATTATAGTTATTGGCTGTTTGAGCAGTTTTTCCCTCTCTCTCAACTTTCTGATTTAAAAGCTCGCATTTGCACTTGTTTCCCCCCTTTCCTGTAACTAGTTTAGTCCAGATACAGATTTGCTGTAAACAGGACTGTTTGTAAGCTCCTGAGGCCCCCAAGCCTTTCTGTGTTGGAGGGAAGCCTGCTAGCTTATCAGTGGGAGTGGTAAGCACTAGTTAACCTATCTACCATATAAGAAGTGGTTTCTGGCCCAGAAATTGTAGTTATTGGCCGTTTGGGCCATTTTTCCATCTCTCTCAACTTTTTGATTTAAAAGCCCGCATTTGCACTTGTTTCTTTCCTGTAACTAGTCTAGTTCAGATATAAATTCTTAGTTTTAGCACTTGAATTTGCTTATTCACGTTCAGCACTTGTTCAGAACTTGTAAGCACTAAATAAGCTACAAATTACTACAGCACTCAACCTCATTACCTAGAGGAAAACAGTTTTTGTACTTACTTTCCTCACTTGCTTAGAAAAAAAACAGTTCTTGTACTCACTTTCCTCACTTGTCTAGAGGAAAATAGTTTTTTATTCAGTCATGTCCAAGGGTGAGCTACCAGTGTTCTCTCCTGTCTATCTGATGAATCTGGGCATCTTGGGGCAATGTAGCAATTGTCTCATGTACACAGATAACCCTCTCCTTCTTCCACCCAACACTACAACCTGTGAGAGATGCACTTATCTAGCCAAACTGGAGGTAAAGCTCTCTCCAACCAAGACTGAACTTGACAGTCAAGAGGAGAAGGTAAACACTTGCACCACACCACACTCATCACATAGTCCCACTAAACCTACACCACCAAAATCCACACATAGAAACACAAAAACATTCACGGAGGCTCTCAATAATAATCTACTCAATCAACAGAGACCTCCAAAGCAGAAACGCAAGTAACACCAAACCCCCCAACACAACCCAAATGACACATAGCCCACAGTCTCAGAGTGCCACTCAACCACAGCCCATAAGGCAAAACAACGTACCCAACACACTAGCCATAGGTGACTCTATAGTCAGGCACACTGATATCCCACTCACCTGGCTAAACAAGGAGAAGATTACTGTGAGCTGCCTGTAGGGTGCCAGGATCCACCACATAACCCACGCACTCAGGCACTCCACAACAAATACAAATATGACTCTGTCATTGTCCATGTTGGTGTGAATATCCTGAGATGTTCCTCACTGGACTACATGAAAAGAGACACGGAAGAGCTCTCTGATCTTGTAGCCCAGGCAAATATGACCCTAGCCCTGAGTAGCATCCTGCCATCACCCAGAATGATACAGCAGTACAAGGACAGAATGATTGACTTCAGCATTTGGCTAAGTTTCTGGTGTCATTCTAAGGAGATCTAGTATCTGTCTGCCTAGGACGACATGGTCGACAGACCATGATGCTTTGCAGAGATGGCCTGCACCTGTCACCCCTGGGATTCTGGATACTGGCTAAGGCTCTTGCCACCCCTATAATGCCTTTTTAGGCAAGGTTCAAATGACAAATTCACCACTGTAAGAGGAACAGACAAGCAAAAACTGAGGGTAATGCTACTCAGTGCTAGAAATCAAAATCTCAAAATGTACTCCCTCAAGGCAGTCATTAAAATGGAGAACATTGATATCTGTGCAGTGACTGAGACCGACAGCACCCCCTGCATTACCAGGCTATAACTCATACCACACTTTTTGGCCATCTAACCTGGACCGGAACACCAAAGGAGGAGGTGTGTCCATATTCATTAAGGATAGCCACACCTCCAGGCTAGTTGCTCAGCATAATGCATCCGAGGTTATCCAAGTGCAACTAACTCTAGGCAAAACTGCAATCCAAATTGTAGCTTGCTACAGATCCCCCACCATGCCACAGGATTCCCACTCCTTTTTTCTTGATATACTGGAAAATATTATGGTTCAACCAAACACCCTAATAATGGGTGATTTCAACTACCCCACCATTAACTGGGAAAGCTTCTCATGTACCAACTCCTTCACTCAACACTTTCTGGAACTCATACATTCCAATGCCCTGGATCAACTTATCCACACCTCCACCAGGGGCAACAATATCCTAGACCTAATCATTACCAACATGAGTGACCGGTGTTCCACACCTGAAGTCAACTCCTCGTTGGTCAGATAAGACCATAAGCTAATCACTCTATATATGCACATCCCGCCCCCACCCCCCCATTAAGGAAACCACGGTAAAAAAATTCTCCAAAGCCAGCGTCATACTTCTTAAGACAGAAGTGGCGAACTTCATGACACCCACACAAATGGACAATACAGTTACGACTGCTGAATCCTACACAAATGCACTCTATAAGCACTTACACAAGTGCATGGATCGTGCTATCCCAAACAGAACCAAGATGCTATCCTCTAAAAAAAAGGAAGCCAATTTGGTGGTCCCCTGCCATAAACAAGCTCTAAAACAGAAGGAAGAAACTGTTGCAAAAGAGAGCAAAATCCCATGAGTGGAGGAGCTCCCTGGTCAGCCTCATTAAGCAGCTGTGATACATTATAAGATCGTCCAAAGCTAGCTACGAAAACAAAACTGCCACTGATTCTAGGGACAACCACAAAGCATTCTATAGTTATGTCAAGAATCTCGGTGGTAACACCCAGATCTCCTCTGAGTTACAGCACAACAGCATGAAAATTACAGAACCAACTGATATTGCCAACATCCTGGCAGAAAGGTTCAGTGCTAACTTTACCCCCCTCTCACCCCATAAAGGGCCTATATCTATACAGGAAGAATGCAGAGTCCCTGTAATCACAACTACGCAGGTAAAAACTGCATTCTCTAAAGCCAAAAACACAGTATCCATGGGACTGTACAACATCCCAGGCTGCGTTTTACATGAACTTTAGAACAAACTGGCTTCCCGCTTAAGCATTATCTTCAATCATAGCTTCACATCAGGCTTTGCACCCACTGAATGGCGCACAGCAACATTTATTCCACTCCACAAAGTGGGAGCCACCACTGATCCCAGGAACTGTCACCCTATTAGCCTGACAAGCCTGGTCTGTAAGGCCATGGTACGTATTATCATGGAACTCATAAACAAAGACATTGGTAACCTCCAAACTCTGGACCCCACCCAGTTTGAGATTGTGAAAGGCAGATCATGCCTCTTGAACCTGATCAACTTCTTTGAAGCAGTCAACAAAACCATAGACAAGGGTAAGGTGGTTCACACAGCCTATCTTGACCTTGCCAAGGCTTTCAACACCATCCCCCATTCTGGAATTATAGCTAAACTCACTAAACTAGGTATAAATCCCTATGTCACAAGATGGGTTGCCAACTGGTTCGCTGACAGAACCCACACTGTAAAAGTTGCAGACTCCAAATCTGACTTCAAACTAATGACAAGTGTAGTACCACAGGGTTCAGTCCTGGGACCTCTCCTGTTTGGTATCTACTTCTCTGAAGTACAGGCTAACACAGAAGGCCTTTGGCTAATAAAGTTTGCAGATAACTGCAAACTAGGAGCCATAGTAGAGTCCCCAGATGATGTGGACATCCTACAGAAGGGCCTCACTGAGACAGATGCGTGGTGTTAGAGCCAAGGCCTCAAGTTCAATGCCAAAAAATGCATTGCCATCACCTTTGGTAAAAACTCTGTACCCATGAACTACCACATAGGTGGCAGTCTACTTAACACCGAATTTGTGATAAGAGACCTTGGGACCCAGGTGGACAGTAGTCTCTGCTTTGATAATCACATTGTCACAGTAGTCAGGAAATCCTTCTACGTGGCACACCTCATCACAAAAGGATTCTCATGCAGGAAAAAAGAGGTCATTGTTCCACTCTACTCGACACTCATTAGACCCATTATAGAGTACAATGCCTCTTTTGGAATGTAGCTCACAAGGCATCTGCAGCAGCTGGAAAGGCCACAGAAGTACCTCACAAAGAGGATTACTGGCCTCAAACAGATGCCTTACACCGACCGTCTCAAAAAACTCCAGATTTACTCCATAGCATATCGCCTACTCCAAGGTGATCTCTACCTAACATATAAACCTATGCCAAATCCAGAGCTGTTGGACATGCTACACCTAAAGAAATCCCAATCCCTCTGAGCTACATGCTCTAGGGACCTAAACCTTGTCACCACAATAAACAGGACATGCTGGAGAGATAGATTCCTGTCCCAGAGATTTCCCATACTCTGGAACAGGCTACTCATCTATGTCAGGCAGAGTTCTTCATTAGCACTCGTCAAGAAAAATCTTGATGAGTGGTTGGGAAATAGGAAATATACCCCAGGATCACTTCTGTGTCTGCTCGACAGTGGCACAGGAAAATAACTTTCTTGGGTGGCGTAAGCCAGGGAACCTTGTTGGCTAGTTTTACTTAGGCCCTTGGGCCAATAGCCTAGTACCTACCTATGAACCTATGAACCTATACTCACAATGCAATGCTCAGCTGGCTGGTATGTGTAAAATAAAAAAAAATAAGGAAAATGAAAATAAAAAAAGTCAAACAAATTGCAAGTGTTATCCACTGCTATCTTAGCTGTTATGTTTCATTGGGCATAAGAACTTAAGCAGCACAATCTTATGCAGAAAATAGCGTATGGTATATGCTTATAAAAAGGCTATTTTACTTTTCTTTTTAATTTGTACCGTATTTATTTACTTTACTTCTATTTATCAACTACATGCTACTTGTTTTTGAAAATTAGGTACCTTTCATTGTGACAAGTATTTGAGAATATTGGCTTTGACAGGTGCGGCATAACAGAGGCAATGGTATACAACACAGAGTCTACTTATATCTTGCTAGATATTGGCAAAACGTACATTGATACCCTATTGCAGAGTCAACATTCTCCACCAGTGTATTAATATATGGATATTACCTGGTTAAAAAGCAAGTGTGCCCCTTCATGGTAGCATAATAAACTGCCAAAGAAAAACGGACTGAAAAAGCAAAAGGTGACCATCTTTCTTACACTAACTAAATGTGGCTTTGCTATTCAGTCAACACAGAATAAAAAAGAAACTAAATATAAAGGAAACAAATAAAATTAATAAAAAATAACTAACAAAGCAGACTGTAGCAGTTTAAAAAGCCATGTTTCCGAGATGGAAAAAAATAAAGAAAAAGGTAATGCAAATTATGCCTGAATGTGTGTGTGTGTGTGTGTGTGTGCGTGCGTGTGTGTGTGTGTGTGGGAGAAAGAGTAAGAGACAGAGACAGGGGCAATGCCAAAAGACTTGCAATGCATATAATTGACTTACTCTAGTTTAAGGCCTATTTATACAGTAGTCTTACATCAGAGTACGCCCCTTAAGGCCTATTTATATAGTAGTCTTACATCAGAATACGCCCCTTATTCTGAGAGCAAGTCTTTTAAAATCAGGGCAGGGTTACACCAGAGTAAATCACTTATACCAGCAGCAATTATTTTGGAATCGGGCCCAGAGAGATACAAGGAGAGCACATACCACCCACCTTTCTTTGTTCAGTAATTCTGTTAGAGACAATTTTTAAATATGACGCTAATTCACTTAACAAGAAAATACGACAAGAAGCATTATATCAACATACATCATCTGAACAGTAAAAAGTATGAAACTATAATGTCTGGCTTTAATAAGTCACTGTAATCCTCAGTGATTTTAGGGTCAGAGCAAATATATGTTCCAGTATCAGGAATGTTCTTCAGAAATTAGGGACAGTTGAGAGACATGGGGGATTGCAGTGCTTGTACTGTATTAATTTGATTACAGTGAGACATCTGAAGTATATTCAGTAAAAAACATGGCTGCAATTAATGAACACGTGTGTGTGTGTGTGTGTGTGTGTGTGTGTGTGTGTGTGTGTGTTTGTATGCACGCAAGTGATCATTAAGTAGTTGCAGAACTTATATTTTGAATGTAAAATACTTTCCCCAACAACAATTACATATGCTACAGCAACTTTGAAAAATTAGGTGGGGAACTATTTTGCATCCAGTATAAAAAGATATATGATAATGATAAGAAGAAGAAGAAGAAACAATTTAACAGATAGCTCATTAGCTAAGTGCAATAATGCCCTCCGGGATGGGCTTTATAGAGGAAATAATAGACCTTTCAGGTTGGAGAGGTGCTCTGCCTGTGACTTAGGCCTTACAGCATCCCTGGATGTGCTATTATTTCCCCAACAGTGCCTATCAAGCATTATTGCTTGCATTTCCACAGTATCTCAGTCTGTTTTAGTTGTTGGCATGATGCATATCTGAGGTGCTAAATACAATATTTTCCTCCTGGGCAAAGCCTGGGGAGTCTGTTATATTGTCACATAGTAATAGTAAAGATTAATTCTGTTTGTTTATACTTCTGTATCACATTCAGTTTTATATAATTGTTTATATGGCCCTATGGGTTTACAGTTGTTGGCTGTAGATGTTTAATAAAGTGAAAAAAAAAATGATTGGTCACTGCATAGGGTATTGTTTGAAGCATTACTATTTGATGTCTTAGGGTCCTGCAAGTAGATGTGTGGACTAATTTCAAAAGGATGTTGTTAAATTGAAAGATTTGCAGCTTTTGTGTTAAATGGCAACTTTTCACAAACCATGTTTCATGCAAGAGTGCCAACGTCGCATTCCATTTCTTTAGTACAACACAATTTATGTCTGATTTGTGACATTCATTCCAGTGTGACTTCTGAAAGGGCCTGTCTAAGTTTCAGTCACTGCTAAGAAAAAATTCTAATATAAAATGTGATTGTTATTTTAGCATCAGTGCCTCACAATCAAATCTGAGAGTTGTCCAACGTGTAACAAACTTTAAGGGGATACAAGACTTGCATAAATGTCTTATGTTCCCTTCTTGGAACTATGTCCATTTATTGTAGGCACCTCTGTTTCTAAAAAAATAAAACCACATTTTTAGTTGGAATTTCTATATAGATGTTTTTAAAACTGCTGTGAGAAAACAAGAAGTGGATTTATTTTTGTGCCAGGGATTGGTAAGTTTTGCGGATTTTCAAGTTAAATTAATAGGAATAGGGTAGACAAAAGACAAAAGAACTTGCATCTGTAGAAGGAATCAGTGAGTGCTGCTTGAGATCACACACACACACACACACACACACACACACACACACACACACACACACACACACACACACACACACACACATTTATTCTACTTTCCTACAGGGATCAGCCCTCACTAGCTGTTACAACATCATTTATTAGTTAAATAAAATCAGCGGACTGCAGTAAGAAACTTTTAATAGGAACATAGGGCAAAGAAAAGAACAGGCTTTGTCCCCAAAGGAGCCTTCTTCAGCATTCATTATTAGCACAGGTTTGAGAGTCTACATTTATTCAGAAAAAAAGAGACTAGGAGATATCAAGGTCACTGCTTAAACAGAATTAATTTTTCTAAGCATTGCTATAAAATGTATAGTTGAGTTCTTCCAAGAGCTACTTATTTTCAGTCCATCTCTCTAAGCTATATATATATATATATATATATATATATATATATATATATATATATATTTTAACATCTAATATTCGATGACATGCATAATAAAATGCAAGTACAGTGTGGTCAGTTTCATTTGATAAATATTTGAATACTTAATATTGCCCTGAGCTGGTTGTGAGGAACTGGAATAAAGTTTTTAATGAAATGAAATACATTGAACAGTTTTTTCCTACCACCTACTGGGCAAATATTGTAATGTCAGTCTTCAGTACCAGAGATTATTATATCTCACCAGGAGCCATTTTTCAAACTGAGTGTAGGCTGCAGACAAACCTTCAAAGCAGCCTTACTTCAAGACTGTGACAACCCCCAAGATTCTCTATAGCTTGTACAGTGTGCAAGATCGGTGCAGGAGCTCAAGCAGGCAATATGTCTGCCGTGCGATCCAGGAATAGCCTGCAAGGGCGTGCACAAGTGCTCCTGCACTAATCCTGCACAGACTAAGCCCCTGTATGCAAATCATCCCATTTTCAGGAGAAATCTGTGCAAATGAGGTGATTTTGCAATCCAGGAAGCTTGCAACTGTCCGTGCAGGACTAGTGCTCTCTGCAGAAATGTACTCGGTTAGTAACCGAGTACATTTCTGCAAAATCCAAAAAGGAGCTGTAACAGCTCCAAATAAAGGCTGCATATCATGTAGTAAGCATGCGAATGGCCAAGTATAAGGCCATTGGCATTGCAAACAGTAAAAAAAATACAGAAAGTAACTTTTATTTTTTTTTAGCTGATCTCGGCTGTTTAAGCCTAGGGCAGTGGCGCACAAACAGGATCGGGGGGAAATAAGAAAATGAACCTAAATTAAGCATTCTAGCTAAAATCAGTATTCTGCCATGCAAGTCATTGGCAGGCAGAAGACAAAATGGCCAGTGAGTAGTGGTTGCTAAGTTGGGAGGCTCAGTGTGAGACATATAACTATGCATTAGCAGGCAATCCTATGAAAATGAGGGGAAATATAGTGAATCCCAGTTTTCCCCAACATGTGAGTCAGGTCCCAAGAGTGTAAGAGTAGGAATAGCTTGGTGCAAGCCTAGGAGGTAGGTGACATCATGGGGGGGGGGGGGGGTCAGGCATACTGTAAGCGGATTAGAGCCCTGTGACTCGGGTTTGCTCTTAGCTTAGCACAGCTAAGCTAGGGGGTGTGTCTAAACCTGCCTAGCACTCTTTACAAAGCCTAAGCGAGTGTGTGTGCTGTGCACCGGGTTTTAAAGGCAGAAAACAAAAGTTAAACCAGGAAATAGCGGCAGTGTGCACATTTGTGCACTCTGTTTGCGCGGCGCGCACCGGGCTTAAACAGGAAGGCAATGGGAAGGGAAAACAGCAGTAGGAAGGTAACCAAGGAGAACTAGCATAGCTGGCAGGTGAAATGTATCAGAATCAGCCAATTACACAGGCAGCAGACTAGCCCAGCCCAGAACACTACTATAAACTATGAAGACACCTTCCCTCTGGTTTTTTCCACACTCTACACCACTGGTGTAAACAAGCGAGGAACTTTTAACACTCACAAGAGCAAAATGATAGGGGCTGCAATAGCTATCATACAACAACTTGTGAAAGAGTCTGAGGGTGGTGAGGATGTGAATGCTGTCGACCAACCCACGGTGAGGATACGGAGAAGAGTGTACAGACCCAGGGTAACCTACCAGGGGCTACATGAGCTAGAGATAATGGAGCGCTATAGGTTGAACAGGGACCTCCTACAGCAAATTGTTGAGCTGTGCTGGCCACGCCTCACACACAGAACTAACAGAGGGGAACCCATCCCAGTGGATACCAAGGTATGTGTAGGCCTACGAATACTAGCTAAAAGTACCTTCCAAAGGCCAACTAGGGATATGATGGGGATTTCACAGGCATCAGCATCTAGGGTACTCCACCATTTCCTGGATGCCATGTCAGCATGTGTCGGTGAGCACATATATTTCCCCAACACCCGTGAGGCGTTGGCCAGCAATATGCAACTGTTCCACCAAATAGCAGAATACCCTGAGGTAGTGGGTGCTATAGACTGCACACATATATGCATCAAAGCACCACCTGGTGAGCAGGGTAGGGTCTACATCAACCACAAGGGCTTCCCCTCCATCAACTGCCAGTTCACGTGCGATGTCTAGGGCATAATAATGAATGTGTGCGATGGCTGCACTGGAAGGTATCATAATTCCCACATCTGGCATCTGTCGCAGCTGTACCAGAGATTTGCCAATGGGGACATCCCTGACGGTCACCTAGTGGGGGATGCAGGATATGCACTGGAGCTGTGGCTGATGACACCCATCAGAAATGCACACACACCCGAACAAGAACTCCATAATGAGGCACACGCACAGAGCAGAATTATAGTAGAGCATGTGTTTGGGATACTCAAGTCACGGTTCCGGTGCCTGGACACATCTGGTGGAGCCTTGCAGTATTCACCAGCTACATGTACCCAAATTGTCCTTGTATGTGCCATGCTACACAGTATGATCTTGCGGAAACAGTTGCAGCAGGAACAGCATGGGGCAGGGCCACACAGCCCCCCCACCATTGATAAGGCCTGCACAGGCACAGAGTGACTTGAAGGAGGAACAACCTGAGCCTACCCCAGTAGGCAGAAGGAGGTGTGCCCAGTATGCCCTGGCCTTGGCAAAGAGGCAACGCATAGCACATACACTGACACAGGAGGGACCCAGGGAATACACCTCTCTCTGACTCTCACATACAGTAAAAGGGATGCCAAACATTACACTACCTGTGCTTAACCATGTGTAGGGAGTGTACTATGTGCATCTGACATAGGCAGCCCTGCAGCACCACCCTCAATAATGGGACACTCACAAGATAAGTGACTCACGCATGCCAGTCAGGGGGGTTCACACACCCAACAACAGTCACAGCCAGCAGGACAGGTGTAGACAAACACAAACAAAGGCTGTGCTATGGGACAGACTACAGCAGGTCAGGCAGTGGGATGTCAGTTCTGAAGGGTAGGAAGTCAGAAACGAATATGTTTGTAATTAAAAGCTAAGATCTGTAGTACACTGGTATGCTTCTAGTCAGCATGATAGGTAAGACTACAGAATGAAATGGAGTACCCGACATACCAATGCAGTCCTAGCAAATGTGTACAAGTGTTAGGTGTGCCCCCCATCCTACGTAGAAATGTAGTCACAGTCAGGTGTGCCCCCCCCCACAATCCTGTGTAGAAATTTAGAAACAGGTGTGCCCCCACCATCCTATGCAGAAATGTAGTAACAGTCAGGTGTGCCCCTCAATCCTGTGTAGA
Source organism: Protopterus annectens (assembly GCF_019279795.1). NCBI lineage: Eukaryota > Metazoa > Chordata > Ceratodontiformes > Protopteridae > Protopterus > Protopterus annectens. The sequence continues at coordinate 384,418,669 of NC_056733.1, forward strand.
AATGTAGAAATAGTCAGGTGTGCCCCCCCCATCCTACATAGAAATGTAGTAACAGTCAGGTGTGCCCCCCCCAATCCTGTGTAGAAATGTAGAAATAGTCAGGTGTGCCGCCCCCATCCTATGCAGAAATGTAGTAACAATCAATGCCAAATGATCGACGGATACCCTGCAGAGACAGCATGCTACCTGTAGGTGTACAACACAAAGGTTAGCACTGCAGTGCAAACTACAGACGGGCATACTGGGCATGCCCACACACTTAGAGAATGAAGGCAGTGTCAGTCAACAACATACTGAAACATCATACTGGGCATGCTCACACACTTAAACACATGAAGGCCATGTCTGCAAACACCAGTGGATCAGACATATCTGGCAGCCGCAGATGTTAGTGCAGACACTCCTCAGTATGCACCACTCATGCATTGCACACACAGTGGATAGGAATACAGGAATATATGTAAGGACAACGCACTATAATAAGCCAAGGTAGACGTACATAGATGTGTGGAAGAGGGTGACTGTGGCAAGGAGCCATCCAGGCCTGTCACACCTAGCACACAGCCAAAGGTCCACAAGCACATGAGGGTCAGATGTCACTCACTGCAGATATTAGCCACTGGTATCTGTCAGCATTACAGAGTATGTGGTGCACATGCCAGCTGTGCAACATGACTGTACAAGGAAGTAGTCATCTAGCAGCTGTATACATGTACCTGTGAAATATGACCCAGGTTGTGCCCGCATGTGGTGTGTCAACCCCTAGATGAATGGGTTATGGCCCATGCAAACACACTGCCCTCCCCATAGCCCCACTATCTCAATCATGCTGAGGTCAACCATTGTGAAATACATCTTTGGGAGAGTTTTAGCCCAGTAATCTCCGTGGTGCATCCCATACCTGCATACTGCTGTAGTGTGATAAACTAGTTAGGTAGGAGTTCTAATCCCAGCCTTGGCAACCATGTGTGTGTGTCTGTCTGTCTTTGTCTGTATAGAGAGCAATGCTTTTTATGGCGGTCACATTCCTTACATTTGAAATGCTCTACTTTAGTAAGGCAGCTGATGTTATCCACCTAGAAATATACCCCTGGGAAGGTTGTAGCCCAGTAATCTCCATGGCGTGTCCCATAACTGCATACTACTGTAGTGTGAAAAAATAGTTAGGTAGGAGTACTAACCCCAGCCTTGGTAACTGTGTGTCTGTCCATCAGTGTCTGTGTAGAGAGCAGTGCATTTTAGGGTGGTCACACTCCCTACCATTGAAATTCTCTACTTTGGTAAGGCTGCTAATGTCATCCACCTAGAAATACACCTCTGGGAAAGTTGTAGCCCAGTAATCTCCATGGCACGTCCCGTAGCTGTATACTGCTGTACTGTGATAAAATAGTTAAGCAGGAGTTCTAACCCCAGCCTTGGGAACTGTGTGTTTGTGTGTGTGACTGTTTGTGTAGAGAGCAATGCTTTTTAGGGTAGTCACACTCCCTACAATGGAAATGCTCTACTTTGTTAAGGCCACTGATGTTATCCACCTAGAAATACATCTCTGGGAAGGCTGTATCCCAGTAATCTCTGTAGTGTGTGCCATAACTGTGTACTGCTGTAGTGTGGTTAAGTAGGAGTTCTAACCCCAGCCTTGGCAAATGTGTGTGTGTGTCACTCTGTCCCTGTTTGTGTAGAAAGCAGTGCTTTTTAGGGTAGTCACACCCCCTTCAATTTAAATGCTCTACTTTGGTAAGGCTACTGATGTCATCCAACTAGGAATACACCTCTGGGAAGGTTGTAGTCCAAAAATTCATCTTGCACATCCTATAACTGTGTACTGCTGTAGTGTGATACATTAGTTAGGTACTAGTTCTAATCCCAGACTTGGCAAGTGTATCTGTGTTTTTGTGTGCGTCTGTCTGTGTAGAGAGCAATACGTTTTACGGTAGTCACACTCCATATAATTTGTATGCTCTACTTTGGCAAGGCTGCTGATGTCATCCACCTAGAAATACACCTCTGGGGAGGTTTTAGCCCAGTAATCTCCATAGCACATCCTGTAACTGTCTACTGCTGTAGTATGATAAATTAGGTAGGTGTTCTAATTCCAGACTCATCAAGTGTGTGTGTGTCTGTCTGATCCTGTCTGTGTAGAGCGCAATGTTTTTTAGGGTAGTGACACGTTCTACAATTCATATGCTCTAGTTTGGCAAGGCTACTGATGTCATCCACCTAGAAATACACCTCTTGGAAGGATGTCGCCCAGTAATCTCTGTAGTGTGTGCCACAACTGCGTACTGCTGTAGTGTGATATAGATATCTGTCAGGGGTTCTATACCCACACATGTCAGTTGTGTGTGTTTCAATGTCTGTGTAGGGAGCAATGCATTTTAGGCTAGTCAAACTCAGTACATTTCAAATGCCCTACTTTGGCAATCCTGCTGATGTCATTCATTGTGAAATACACCTTTGGGGAAGGAGTTCTCCAGCAATCCCCGTGGTGCATCCTATAACAGCTCCATGCTGTAGTGTGATATAGACCTCTGTTAGGGGTTCTATACCCACACATGTCTGTTGTGGATGGTTTATGTGTGTGTCACTGTCTGTGTAGGGAGCAAAGCATTTTAGCCTAGCCATACTCACTAGAATTCAAATGTCCTATTTTGGCAATCCTGCTGATGTCATCCAATGTGATATACACCTTTGGGGAAGGAGTACTCCAGTAATCTCTGTTGCATGTACTATAACTGCGTAGTGCTGTAGTGTAATAAACTAGTTAGGTAGGAGTTCTACTCCCAGACATGACATATGTGTGTGTGTTTGAAACTTGTATCTTGTGTGGAGGTGGGCTTGAGTGTGTGACACCTGGGCCCAATGTGGAGTGGGTTTTGCAAATTTCTTATATGGTGGCCCTAGTATATATCACAATGGCCACTGTGCAGGGATAACAGATGTGAAATAGCCTCGAGGCTGGGGTACAATTCCATACCCATACATGTGACATCAAGGCCAGGCAATCACAGTTAGCAAACCCAGTATTACCCAGACCACACTCTCAACCCATGTCTCATACACACACACACACACATGCTGAGGCAACAGCCAATATGTGTGTAGTGCACTGCACTGCATATTGGCCACTGATAGTAACTATGGAGTGATTGCAGTGGCCTACAGAGGGCATGGCACCCTGTCCATCTGTCCAATAGCCACATACATACAGACAGTGCACCTTCCCCATGTATCCCACTGGATACCTGCAACACCTGTGGTGCCATCACATGTGATCAACAAAGGACATACCATGCCTGAAAACTTGCCCTGTATGGATAGATGCCACTGACACCAGGGAATGCTCTTAGCATTCTATCAATGTAGGTGCAGGGTTAATCTGCTGTCCATTACCAGTTCCTGCCACAGGTGGCCAGGATTGGCACATCTGATGATAATTTGTGTACACAACATGGGCCCGACACCCCTGGTACAATTCCACATGTCACAGTACATGCATGTGGGAGGTGTGCACATCCCAGAAACCGTCCATGTCATGGACTAAGGAACATATACATGGCAAGTGTTGCACAGCATTAGCCACATGCAGTAGTCACCCAGGTGACTGGATGGTGGATTCAATACCCATCTGTGTGGGCAAATGCAAAAACCACAGCCCTGAGTCACAATGCAGACCATTGTCATGTGGCCTGATGCCAAGGTATACCCATCACCTAGCCTTGTATAGCCATCTGGCACAGTCGACCACCACATACCCATACAGAAATGCACTCATGCATGTCAGTACTGGCACCCTGTATGTTGTATGATGAGTATGATCACATCCACTACAACCCCCAGTGGCATACTGAAGCATGCTGTCTGATGCCCATATAACCTCTGTATGACCCGTGTGGTGCATGTGGTACCTGCACAGTAATGTGTTGTGGCAATCTCACTAGTGATGAGCTGTATCCCTGGCCCTGCCAAGTATGTTAATGTGTGTGCGTTCCTGTGAGAGTGTGCCTGTGCTGATGTTGGCACCTGTTCATGTGGACAGGCATGTGTACTTCACCTACCATATAGCTACCATATCTCTGTTGCAGATGTCACTAACCATCACATATATGTTCTGAGGACTCCACAGCAGGTAACCTATGTGCCGCATCCAATAACTGCATAAGACTGTGATAGCAATACGTAGTTGTCAGGGGTTTGATACCCTGTGCTGGTAGGTGTGTGACACAAACATGCTTACGTTTTACTCTACCACCCCTCCCTGAGATGTCTTTGCCTCTGTCTGCCTCTCTCACTCCCTCACTGGTGCATGTGGAGACCTATACCTGCTTTCTTAGGCAGCAGCATGTGCATTTTAAGTGATCCTCATGATCAGCTGATGGCCTCTGCACGAATTGCAGCCCTTCCCTAGCTGATTGCATGTGGAGCAGCTGTGGTAACATTCCCATAGCCAATTGCAGGGAAACACACTCCAATATCTAGGAACATCATGTTGGTGTTGGGCCCTTCCATTCACTGTGAGCAGGAACTTGATCTGTTGTTTGGCAAACAGCATCTCAGATGGATTGGGGCTTTACCTCTGACAACATATACTGTGGAAACAGGCCACCACACAGGAGGGGGATGTGCCTGACCTGGCTACGGACTGTAAGTGCTGCTATACTGCATTCGGAGTAATGTTGGTTTAACAGGGTGTGTGCGGATATGGCTGTCCTACATGTATTAATACCTGTCATGTCAGTTCTATGTTTATGAGGACTCCCCATATGCAGGGTCATCTGCAGACTGGGCAGTGTGTGGTGCCTTTGGTTTCATGTGTTACCCACAGAGCATGTGTCTGTGAACTGCAGAAGGTAGTGTGAGGATTGCCAGTCTGTAGATGCTGAAAGTTGTGATAGTTACTGACTTCATATCCCTCATAGGACATATGTTGCAACAAACCCTGTTACAACAGTAAATGTAAGCTGTTATCACAGCAACATGTCAATATTAGCCCTGTGTATGTGCTTCCAGCCACAACCCTGTCAACCTATGTACATATGTCATGCATTAAGAGGTGCATATGTGCTGTACACCATAATTAGTGTCATCATATCTGATAACAATCCAGTGAGATAGACTGCTACACATGTTATGTACAGTAGGGGTTATATTTGATGACATAACCTGGACATTCTGTGGTTGTTTTTACAGTACTGAGGTCTGTGTGCTTATGGTGAATGTTGATAGTGTGTGTATTGTCAATATGTACCTTGGCCTGTGTACGGACTTTGGTAGATGTCATCATTCTAGGTCCCGTCCTATCTGATGTTACATACTGCTCCACTGTATGTTACTGTATTGGCTTACATATTTGTAGGGCAATACACAAATATGTCCCATACCACAGACAGGCATCAGACCACACTGTGTAGCGGCCCAGTATATGTAGTGTTACTGTGTGAGTGGCACATATGAGGATGGTGTTGAACAGATAGTTCATATACTGTAATATTATGCTAGCTTACCATATGTGGCTGTGGCTGTGTTCACATTGGTTGTGGTTATGCACTTCCACACAGGTTTATCTTACCCTGTGCTGTGACATGCCTGTAGAGTCTGCTATATATGCAGGTACATGTGCACTCCCCCATAGGAGATTTAGGCCAGTGTTGAGCCAGTCTGCCTGTAGCCTGCACAGTGCTTTGTTACATGCCTAGCAGCTTAGTGTACTTACCCAGTGAGATGTCATGTGCAGATACTTGCCAGATGTACTGCTGTCGGGCCTCCCTTAACAATCATGTATGTCAGATGAAGCGGTGGGATGCTGTACAGATGTATGTCTATATCTAGTGGGTAGTATGTGGCCATGGCACCTCTGTACCAGTGGTTATTATGTGTTGGGACAGACAGGGGTGTGTGAATGCATAACTTATGAGGGCGAATGTATACCAGTCATTATGTGTTATACCCATCTACATGGCTGTTAACATCCATATTGTCAGGCTTGGTCCACATGTTCTGCACTAAGGGGTTCTGTGTATACCTCTGGACTGTACAGAGTGTCAGAATGTCCACATATTTTGGCCAATATCTCTGCTGTACTCCACAGGAGCATTACGTGTTTGAAGTGGTATTGTACTATGATGTCCTTAGGGTGTCTGTCAGTAGCCAATGGTGCACATGTGAACAGCAGATGTGAATTCCCACACACACCATGTCTGTGAAAACAATCCCTATTACAGTAGCAATAGTCTACTAATATACCTGCTATACATACTGACATCCCCTTGCATTATGGAGGTGGAACTATAGGGGCTGAGGTAGGGCTACACTCCATTTTCAGGACATATGGTGAATATATATCTACATATGATTATCCAGATATCTATATAGATAATTACACATGTACATATTGGCATATATAGATGGGTGTGTATATGTACATACATATGCATATACAGACCCAGATGTATACATATACAGAGCATTATATGTCTACACATATACAGATAATGATACATATGCACATATACATATACCATGCTGTCATTCCTGCCAGCAGTCCACTGCTGTTGTATCCCCCACACATACGGTGGGGCTGGGGCCATATATGTGTGGGCTTCACCTGCACAATACATGTGTGCCCATATGCACTCCAGAGGCCAGTGTATGTAACAGTGGTATATGGCCCTGTATTATTGAGTCTGGGGGGTGTGCACCATACATAACCTAGGCTGTTGCAAAATGTGGGGATATCAGGGTTGAGGTGCCTTAAGGTATCTGGATGTACAGTACCATACATTTCACCTATCTTGACATTAATTACATAATGTGGGTTACTGCAGGCCTACTGCCTCCTGCCATACAGACTGTTCTGTTTGCCAGTGTGCCTGTGATGGTGTCAGTTATGCCTTGTTATGTAACAGTTACATCCCATTTGGCCAACTGAAGTCTGTACCACCTAGTGATTGTGTACAGAGTGTAGATAGGGGCTGCTGGACTATAAACCTGCATCACTTACTGCTGACTGTGTGGTATCCTGTGGCCCAGTCTGTCTTTACTATTGTATGATTTGAAGGGCTTGGCCTGGATGTAATTGGCTGTGGGGGGTGGGTATACCTATTCGTACAAGACATATATTGTTTGGGGCCTCTCAACCCCATTAATGGTTCGTGTGGACATTTATGATTTAGTTAATCTCCCATTGATACCTACATATGTATGTCCATATATACCTATATGGATACATATATATATATATATATATATATATATATATATATCTGCTTACATATATATAACTATGTCCGTATATACCTACATAGATATATATCTGCTTACATATATGTAACTTGCTGTGCATATGTAGACATATAAATGTAGACATATAAATGTAGATATATATATATGTGTTGTAGCCATTCACATGAATATATGTTCATATATATTTATATATATGTCTATATATATATATATATATATATATATATATATATATATATATACATATATAGATATGTTGTATCTGTTTAGATATTAATATATTTACACACACACATACATCTAAATGTTGGACTACATTCTCTGTACTGTTTAATGACTGGGCTGGATGATATGTTTCTGAAATCATCAAGGTTATGTATATCTGGCATGGCTTAGTGAAAATCATGTTGTCTATGGTGTGCAGGGTCCTGGGTTTGAGCCTTGCAGAGGCTGTGCATTTTGTTGCTAGGCAGAACAAGGGCCGTGATTAAGGTACTTTAAAGCAGTTGTAAGCGGGTCTGCCATGTTTGTGCGTAGGTAAGCACTGTTAACTTCTGGTTACATTTTCTTGTACTCACTTAGCTTCTAAATTGCTTAACCTGTGTAGGCATTGCTTACTCCCATGTAAACAGGCTTAGACCCACTTACTGATGCTTAAAAGTGCTTACTCCCACTTACCCACATGCTAATTTCTTTTAAAGAAAACAAAAAAGGATTGCTAGGAAAGTGGTGAAAAAGGGGCACAAAGAGGGAAAGACAGTATGGAAAATAGCTAGGGATGTGCAGGAAGGGTGTAGGGAAGGTCCATAGCTGCCCATTTCTTCTACAACAACAGCTGTGCATATACACTGAATTTGGAGGTAAATTTGGACACTCAAACCCCTGGGAGAGTGGAGAGGACAACAATAATAAGTTCTGATGCCAATTAGACCGTATTACATGTGTCCAGTGGACAGGTGTCCAAAATGGACAGCTATGTATGCGGAGAGATTTTTTTTGTGGGAACAGATTGCCCTTTTTTCCTTTTTTCAGGTGAGAGTGGGATGTTGGGGAGGGGTAGTAGTTATATTTGGGGAGGTAGGTTGGGTAGGTTAACAGACAAGACACACAAGGCGCATACATGGGTGGTATATGGCATATGTGGGGGGTAAATGCCTTGATGGGGAGGGGTGTTAGGATATCGGAAGCCCACAAGCCCCCTAGTGGTTACAGTGGGACTGAGGTCCCCACCCATGGGCAGTCACCACTACACCTTCACAGCCCTGAAGGTGGCTGTGCTGGGGCCTGAACCGCAGAGCCAGGCTAACTCTGTAATCATGACACACGGCCCTTGAGCTGGTGTAGAAGATCACCAAACTGATCGTTGATCGCTCTACTCACCACGACCCCGAACTGGCAATGAGTGACAGGTGCCTGTCCTAGCCTACTCCTGGGGGGGGAGTGGGCCCCATCACCTGAGGCAGTTCCACTCGAAGGTGGTGCAGGGACCAATGGACAGGGAGGTCGGGTTTGGGCCCCAGACATGCTGGTGCCCGGTGCCGCAGCCAGTTGAGGTGGGACAGGTGGGTCTGCTGGGACCGGCCTTACCAAGCATGCTATAGTTTTAGATTTCATCATATATGGGTTAGTAATAGTCAACACATTCCAGGGTTAGGTATAACAACATGCATGGTTATTCCCATTAACCCAGACACCATGTACGGAACAGTTGCATAGCAAACAAAACACATGCATATATGGGACCATAGTGGTAATAAAAACAGCATGCAGGTACGTTGATGGCACCATGCCAACAATGTTGGAATAATTCAGTATGGCACATGCATGGGAACCATTAAAATATTTATCAAACAATTGGACATTATCAGAGTCATTACATACCAGCTGGTGCGGGTATGTTGATTATTGTTGGAGATAAGGTGGGGGGGAGATGTCAATTAACAAGTAGTATATTCCTGTAGTCCACATTACTTTCCTAGTCTGTGCTGTTATCTGTACCTTACAAGTCTTACTACACTACCCTATAGCCTTATTTTGGACAGTAATATGGCTGTCATCATCATTACACATGAACCAGATTTACCTGCAGTATACACCTCTTACCTGGTATACCTGTGGAGGGAATGTTTGTTAACACTGACTGACTGTACACATATGCCCAGATTCCAGGTTGATGTTTTGCACTATGCTATCCAACTCTTTCTGCACAGACTCTGGCCATGTATTGACCACATATTGGTGTGCCTGCGCATATCTAGAATATTGCCCTCTTCCACCTTTAGTGACCTGACACACACATATGCATGCTTTCCTACACAGTTATATTATGTAGCACAGTGTGGGTGACAGTGACCAGTGATACGTTATTATTTGGAGAAACTGCAACACTTACAATCCCCTACAATACCAGGGTGGACAGTACCAGTACAGGTTATATTCATCTGTATTTGTCAGCACAGTGTTCGTATCCAACGTACATGTGGGAGCAATGTTTATTAGCACTACCTGACTATTGCCACACAAAATTCCAGATTACACATTAGTTTTATGCACATACATCTCACTCTGTTACTGTACACACTCTGGTCACAGCTTGACAACATGGGAGTGTAGATAGGACATACATGCAATATTACTTTCCTAACAGTTTCGGGGGTTGCTGCAGTGACAAGTGTGTTCGCATGATGGTTGACAATCATTTGCATTCCCTGTTTGCTGGCTACACATCTGGGATCATCCCACAGACTTACCAGGGGAACAGGCAGCAGATATGGGTGCATATACTGGACATTCTGGCCTCGTGTACGGTTGAGGGGTATGAATCTGTATGCCGTCTAATTCCACTCCCAGGATTCAGATCATGGCTGTGTCTGCTACAACTTAAACACTGTCCATCACAGATGTGTCTGCTGCATTGATATTGCTGTATATCTCCAATCTGCTTTCTGTCTTATTAATCCCTTGTGCTTTTGCATTCTGACCTTGTATAACAACACTCTTATACAGATTTCCTAGACAGTTATATGTTGTAGGACTGTGTGGGTGACAGTGATGTGTATTACCTCATTATTCAGAGTAACTGCATACCATTCTTGTATTTCTGGGCACAGTGTTGGTATATGACAGACCAGTGGGAAGAATGTTTATTAGCACTACCTGAATGTTCCTACACACAGTACCAGGTTCCACATTACTATTATGCACATACATCTCACTCTGTTACTGTACACACTCTGACCACAACTTAACAAATTGGGGTGTAAATGGGACATACATGCCTTCTCAATCACTTAAGGTATTAACAGGTTTGTTGCCATAGATGTGTGTCAATCAGTTGTATTTCCTGTTTGCTGCCTATACGTCTGGGATCATCCCACTGATTTCTCAGGGGGACGGGTTGATAGGCAATAGATATGGGCAACTTTAATAGAGATTCTGGACATATCTGTACAGTTGTGGAGTATGATACTGTATGCAAACTACTACCACTGGCAGGATTCGAACCATGGCTGTGTGTGCTAAAAAAACAACAGTTCACAACTCAGTTGCATGTGCTATTCGGTTTTTGTTGTCTGCATTTTCCCTTTTTACTGAATATGTGTCTCTCAGTTGTACTAAATGGCCTCTGGGGATTACACTTGTCATATACAGGCATTTCTACACATTCAATTTATGGTGCATGGTGTGGGTAACAATGCTTAATACAACAGTACTATTATATGATTGCAAATCTACATTACCATATGATACCAGAATATACACATGCAGTCCAGCAATTAGACCTGTTTTGTCAGGCTATTACACTTTTATTGCCATACAAACAATATGAGACTCTTCCTGCCATATTCTCTAGTGTATGTAGTACTTGCCTTGAACAATACAGGTTTTATACTAGCAATTAATTTACTATTACTTTTATTTTTATTTCCTATGACAGTAAAAGCATGAGTATTACTGACCTGCCTCGCATCGCAACCGAGCCAGGTGGCTGATGTGGACCTCCTGCTTTGTGGCCCACTCCTTTGCAGCTGTGGGGGACATAAGAGGAATATTTAGCCATACCTATCCATGATATACCTGAGCTGGCACTTATTACACACATACTAGAGTGATACTTACGTCTGGAACATCCCCTAGCTTCTTGGAGCCAGTCCTCCAAGAGGTCCCCCTTCCATCATTTCAGGTAGGCATAGTGGTGCCTGACCTGCTCACCAGTTCGGGGTATGCCAGTGGAACTTTTGAGGTCGCAGATGAGATGGTCCCTGGCCTTCACCTTATATTGGGAGCCCAGGTACTGGCCCTGCAGCAGTCTCTGTGCATGGCCGTTAACTAGGAGTCGTGCCATGACTTTGGACTCCTGGATGCACCAACACTGCGCATGGAAGCGCACTCCTTCTCCCCTTACTGCCATAGTGCCTGCAAGGGGAAGCTACTACCAGTTATGAGATTTATTGGGTTTAAGTAGGACCGATTTTCTGCACTTTTCTGTGATTGGCCAGTTTTGAAAAGGCTAAGCTATGGGCAAACCTGCTTACCTAAGGTTGACATTGTTTAAAGGGATGTACCACTGGGCACAAAGAGTTAGCTGGTCTACACATTGCTCACACCTCCTAAGCTGGCCTGTGCAATGCTTAGCATTGCTTACATTAGACCTTCATTATAATGCCTTTTTGGCATTGTGCTATTATTTATTACACCTTATATGTATGCCTGGTATCCCTGATTGATGTGTACGTACACTCTGTGGGGTCTTTGTGTTTTATTGGGGACTTCGAAACTCTATTACAATTACACCTCACTTCTGGGCTTACTGCTGTACTCCAGTTCACATATTTATGTTATGTAGTGGGTTATGGCACATATGACTGCATACTGATGCCTTTCACAGGTTCAGTTTGGTTATACTATGATGAGGACATGTTTACTACTACCTCATTCTTCTGTGCTTCTGTGAAGGCTTGGTGGATAACTATTGGGACTATGGTTTATAGGGTCCTGGATCCTGGGTTTGAGACCTGCATAGCTGTTTATTTTGTTGATGGGCAGAACAAGGGCCGTTGGACAGAGAGTGATTAAGGCACTTTTGAGCAGTTGTAAGCGGGTTTGTGTGACAGTAAGCACTGCTAATCTGTCGTTACATCTGCTTACAGAGAGTTAGCTTTAGAATTGCTTAGCCAGTGTAGGCATTGCTTACTCCCACGCAAACGGACTTAAAACCCACTTAGTAGTGCTTAGATATGCTTGCTAATGCTTATTTGTGCTTAAACCTGCTTACTAGTGCCTTATTGATTATGACACTGACACTTCACATGTGCATTTACTGCAGTACTCCAGTTCATAAATATATGTTATTTAGTGGGTTTTGCAAAAAAACATTGGTCATAGCGTGCTTTGCCATGGAAAATGGAATGTGCTGCAGTGGGACTTGAACTGGGAATGCCTGCTCATAAGGTGAATGCTCTGCCCACTACACTATTGCTATGCTGCTTTATTTGCATATATCTGCCTTGTTATCCTCTTCAGCCGTTTAAGCTGCTTTAACGGTAGCTAAGCGATGGGCACACCTGTGCACCCGTGGTTAGCTGTACTCGGATTAAAAAAAAAAATAGGGTTTCTTCATTTTATTTCTACATTCTGTTGCTGTTATACACAAGGGGGACTGTTGGTGGGGATATGTGGTCACCTTTGAGCGGTCTCGCTCATTACATACCCCTTTCTACTGTTCTACATTGCAGGGGTATGTTTATTCTGAGAGCTCTGCTCTCAGACACGGCCCCTGCACTTTTACACACTCTGTGTAAGCCTAGGAGCTCGGGCAGCCTGCCTCATTAATATGCATGGTGTGCTGCTGTTCTGCTACTAAACGGTTGCTTCCATGCAGGACTAAGCTAGTCCTGCATGGAAGATTAGTAAATACAGAAGAACATCATGCATCTCAGTTTTGCAAGTTATTTACCTCCAATGTCATGAGAATGACTGAAGGGTTAAGGTAGATTCAAATGAGCTACAAGTATAACCATTCAATTAAAGAGCATTGAAGGCATAGACATGATTGTACATTTGGATAGGGCAGTGAAAAAGTTAAAATGGAAATTGAATACACTGCTGCTCTATGACAGTTCATGGCATAATAAAAAAGGAATGAAAAATTCTGCCAGCTAATACAACAATATATGAAACTGTAGGATAGGAACCTGCATTGTTTGGGACCAGAATGTTCAATAAATGTTGTAAACAGGGCATGATAGAAATATTAAAAGAAGTAAATAACAGAATAAATATGGGACATTTGCTGGAATCATCCATAGATATGTAGAGCTCTATGTCAAATAGTCATATTTCTTCTTTTTCTTGTTATTTTTTATAAATTCACTGGATGCATTATTGGGAGTACTATGAATTAGTTGCAGTTCAAAAAGTTTGATTTACATAGCAATGTGCTTGTCGTGGGATTAATTTATTTATGGGGAGAGAAGGGGATAAAACATAAACAAAGTATAATGCCCCATTGTTGTGCATCTGTCCAAACATGTGCAACAACTGGAATATCCAAAGAGATATCTTACAAAAAGATGCATGGCCTAAACAACATGTCCTACATGGACCAATTCAAAGCCGTGTCACTGTACTCATTACCACAGGGACTGCTAAAAGGTGACATGTGTCTGGTATATAAGACATCCTCTGACCAAATGCAGATGGATTTACTGCACATCAGCAAGTCAAATGGCATCAGAAATACTTGGTATAGGGATCTAAACCTCTTCTGCAATGTCAGCAGAATGGTATGGCAGGACAAGTGTATCTCACAGAGGATATCACTGCTCCCAATCTACATAAATAAGTTCATCCCTGCCCATATTTAAGTGCAACTTGGATCTATCGATGAGAAACAAAAAATTTACCTCCAGGACTGCCACCTGTACTACTAATGGAAAGATGCAGCTCCCAAAGGCATTATCCAATACATGAGTCCTCTCAAATTATCTTTGGTATGATCACAGTTATTCCCATTAGGGTTATTATATAATTATCAACCTTGGGGTGGGTAAGGCCAGTCTTTAACTAAATGGGATATATTCATTTGAGCAAAAAAAGGGAAATTGGCTAGGCTTAAAATGGCCCGTAAATGCAGCTAGCCTAGTACTTACCTTGGAACCTCTCTGCATACAGTCAAGCATAAAGATGAAAATAATACAACTTTTGTGTTTGAAAGATAAGAAATAAATGAATGGAATAGACTGGTGGACATATAGAACTGAAAATTAGTCAAAGGGAATGCTACTGGCAAATCAAGTGGAATGCACACAGTACAATGGGCTTGAATGCATATGTGTCAAACCACAGTTAAGGGTCAGGAAAATTAAATAATCTTATTAGGAACTGTATACTATTAATGCATGTGTTTAGTAAAGCTGATTTTAGATACATTTAATGATGCTTTAATTATTTGTCTTCAGTGACTTCTTGATTTAAGTTGACAGTTTTTAGAATATTTTATTTAATTGGGAATCGTATGAGCAGTTCCCATATATGATAAAGTCCATTTGTAATAAAAACATTGGATAAAAGTGCTTATGAGTAAATGTAGTAAACAACTTGTTTTGTTCTGCAGACTGCATTACTTCATTTTGCCTTATTAATGTTGTGATGGCATTTTGAAGTGTACAAGATGGTTTGGTTTTAGACAAACAGACACACAAAAAACAGATATAGTAAATCAGTGATCTTTCTACCTCAGAACAAGTAGAATATTCCAAGGTACAGAAACCGTGTTTCTTTTCTGTCACATTTACTATTATTTTTTCTGAGAATCACAAATGTGGTGTTCAGACTTAGGAAGTAACCTTTTTCTCACCACTTGCACCCTCAGTAAACATATATGTTGAATGGGAACTCAGGATTGTCATCCCCTATACAAAGTATAACAAGAATTATTTTTGAAGTCTAGAATAACTAGTTGCTATGATAATACCACAGCAAGGCCAGCAGCTCATTTTACTGTACAATCATCCAAAATGGTGCATGCTGAAGATATTTCAATTCAACATTTTCATCAGTGGTCATGGATTGATGATATTCATAACATAGGAGTCTGCATTCCTTACCTGCAGATGGCTAAACGTGCTGTAAAAAAGCCAATATAATAAGGGCTGTCAGTAAAAGCAGGAGTGATTGGTAGAAATTCTGACTAATAATCATAGACTTCACTCTTAACATTTAGTAAGAAAAAATGCATAAAGGGAATATGGGGTTCACATATCTATCAATCATAACACAGGACAGCAACATGGTATGACAACAGAAAAAAAGCAAATCCGATACTGGAATGAACAGTATGGACATGACAATCAGGAAATGGATATTATTGATTTCACTGTACAGAACAGTTAAGAGTACCTAACAACAGTACAAAATGCAAGATATAGAATGCTGGGAGAGTCGCATCAAATATGGAACAGGTTAAAAGATTTGCATATATATTTACTGTATGAGTTGTAAGGATGAGAGAGGAGAAAACTGTAAGTTATGCTGCTGGACTAGAGAACATATGAAGAGTTTTAGAGGAGGAGAGTTCATTATGAGCATGTGAAATAATTTTCCAAGGGCAAGTTGCGTTGCAACTAAGTGAAACCTGTCTACAATACAAATGAAGATGTAAACAATAGGAGGATGTAAGACACAAGATGCCAACGGAAGAGAATAATAAAGTTTAAAGCAAGATGCAACAAATGTGTAGAGAAACAATATAGAACTTCAACAGGCAGGATGAGTGGAATATATAATTTTATCTGTCAACAAAATCATTGTCTCTCAACATATATCAGGGCTGTTTCTGTTCATTCGGAATATTGACATTTGTCCATATTGCACATAGCACATAGCCAAAGAGTAATTATTTTCCATTTGCATTAGGTATATACTGTGATTTTTGTGTGCTTGATAAAAATGTTACTAAAGTGTAATCAATTTAACTAATCAGTTAAATGATTTATTTCAAAGCTGCCAAACCCAGTTTCAAATTCAACAGACTAAGAAAGACTAAGAATCATGTAATCTACTGATCATGCATTCCCAGTCTCTTTTAAATGGTTCTTACTCACAAGAATGCAGGTATGATAAAATAACAACACAAAAATACATCTTTTCCTTTTTGACTATCCTTTGCAGTCAAGATTTCATCCCATAATCACATACACACTTACAATTTGCATGCAGAAACCCACACATACACACACACACACACACACACACACGCACGCACACATGTACACATGCACACACATGCAGCACAGTGGTGCAGAGCATAGCATTGTTGCTTCACAATAAAATGTTCTGTGGTTTGATTTTCTGCTTGGGTGCCTTCTGTGTGGCATCTATATGCCCTCCTTGTATTCAAGTGGGCTCCTTCCGACATTCCAAAGACATGCAGTAGATGGATTGGGCTCTCTAAATTGTCCATAGGTGGGAATGTGTGGTATGGAAAAACAGCTGCAGCAGGGCTAGCCACCTAGCGGTGTAAACCTTTCCTCTAGATGATTGGATGCACAGAAGGATATACATATATAACTTCAGCCACATTTAGCATGCTTATGCGGTGATGGTGCTGCGGTAGCGTTGTCGCCTCACAGTAAGACGTTGTCCTGTTCGATTCTCAGCTAAAGTGTCTTCTTTGTGGAGACATGCCTGAATGGGCGTACCTTCGTTGAAGGTTGTGCGTCAGGGCTGGCAACTCGGCACGTAAAAATCTACTGCCAATCATTAGCGGACCGGAGTTCCGCTGTGGCGACCCCTAACCGGGAAAAACCGAAAGACACAAGTTAGATACTGTATGCTTATTTCATGGTCACTGACTACAAATTCCCAACAGCAGTCTGCTGACTAAATAACTGATGTGTAACAGTAAGGAAAGGCTTCAAGTGATTTGATATTTGGAGAGACAACAGAAAATAAGACTTCATTTCATACAGTTCCCACAACATGTTAATATTCATCTAAAGAACTTTGTGTATCAGATGGTTCTATTACAGAAATAACTAGGGGGCAATTTTTTTGAAAAATCTTTTCTGTCAGCTTGAAGGAAGAACATTCAGTACTGAACCATCTCTGTACTGAAAGACCTTTTTATACTTACTAATCTAACCATTCCTTCTTTCTTCAAAACAAATAAGTCTTAAACTCTAAAAACAATTCTTGGTTATAAATGTTCTTGATATCCTCAAGTAAATCTTTTTAATTTGTTTTTTGTTAAACTGGGTGAAAATTGCACTGTGGATCTGCAGTCTAAGCAGTCTTTTAAAGACATGGTGCACCTCTCAACAGCACTCACATCATGGCTAATGGTTCTTCCTGAGGCATACGGAACACAGCTGTTCTGGCACGAAATATATCATTTAATGTGAAATGTTTGCAAGTCTAACAAGCCTGGAATTTGGTAGTAGATGGGATTCAGTAACAGACTGTAAATTATCCTAGAAACTGTTATAGGGTTCCAGGGAAGTAAATATTGTTTGAAGAAATAGCCAGGGAATTGTTATGGCTAGGCTTGTATAGGCCCTATGAACCTATAAACCAGAATCTGATTTTTTTCAAGTAAATCTAGACATTTTAACATCTCTGGAGTCTTTTTTATTTGTTTTTTTTTTTGCAATATTCTTTGCATCACATGAACTGATCAATATCAGTCCCAAATAAATACCTACACACTTTAACTCTTTTTTGATTAATGTGGATTAAATCTAGATGTCAACAGATCCTTTTTTTGAGACAAAAGTCAGAGATTCATACTGATAAGAAAGTGACATGAATTTGAAAAAAAAAAAAAAGTTTTTTTTCTGATATTCAGGGTATGGAGAAAAAAAAGAAGGAGACAGGGATGTTAACGTTACCAGAAGTAGTTAGGTCAATCAGAATACCCCTTAGTTCCCGGAGGGATTATTTGTATTTGACTTTCGAAAAGGAAAACAGTAGAGAATTGTTAAAAATGGTGTCTGATTTGTCATGAATGGTGTTATGGAAATAAATTAAGCATAATCTATGAATAAAAAGGCTCAGAAAGGACTGTGATCTTTGCTCATATAGTCCAGAAAATGTATGTGCTGACTACGCTTGTTCACAAAGATGAGGGCAGTATTAACTGGCTTCCTCAAGGGTCTTCACAACATCTTAGATAAGGTAACAATCCAGAGAGCTGGTAGGCTCCATATGGTTGGGTGAAGATGGATATCATTCAGTGGGGGGTAGTGAACAATGAAACTGCCGGAGTTGTAGTTCTGTCTGTGTTTTGAACAGGACTAAAATGCACACTCCAGGAAATAAAGGACTTTGAGGGCTGTGTGGAGTTCATACCTCTTAACTGTCCAGATTTTCACAGAAAGTCCAGATTTTTAGATCATGTTTTTGGTCTCTCCTCATAAAAGTTTTGGTTTTCTGGCAAATCACTGAGGAATGAAATGAAGTCACCAAATAATGACAGTCATTTAAGTTTCAGACTTCATATCCTTCAGAAAATGCATGCTCACAAAAAAACTTTTATTCTAGCAATTTTCTAAGTTGCTAAGAGCAATATTTAAAGTGTGTGTCCCTATTTCTGAGCCTTTGCCCATCATTATTTTAGGATTTGTCCAGATTTCTTGTTTGAATTGGTGGAATTATGAACAGCAGTTTATACCGTTGACAACAGCTCCGGTCTGATTGTTCCCTCTAATCTGATATTACTATACTTCTTTAGTTTTGGTTTTTGATTTAATGAGAGCAAAGTTCATTGTATCCTAAGTCATTGGTTAAAGGAAAATCCAGATGTATGTGTTTACTAAGACTAAAGGAAAGAAAACATGAACAATGAACAGAGCCTGAATGTAGCCCACCTTTGTGTGTTAACCATTGAGTGTTGTGAGAGAATCATGAGCAAGTTAAATCTCTGTAGAAAGCTCCAGATTTTGTGGAAGGTAGGATAGTTACAGAGTGACAAGTAACAGATTATCAAACGCTAGAAAGAAAAGGCAGCGTTAGTGCAAGGTGACTGTCTTTCTCCTTATCTGCTGGAAGTATCTTTGCCTGATTGTCTTCCCTGTTTATTTATTTTTGCCTTTTTTCACATATGGAATAAAGACAGAGTATTTATACTTAAGGAGTTGTCCCTTTAAACCTACTAGAATGTGTAGCCTGCAGTTATGAGCATGAAGTTTGAGTTGTTACCAAGGATGCAAAAATGGAAAACAAAATTTGTTTGCTGCTATAATCATACACTTGACCATTATTTGATCCAGAATGTAACTAATTAATTAAATGTATTTCTTTTTCCCCATATCAGTTATGCTTTTTGCAGCACAGTTGCTTTCCATTTAGTAGTGCAGATCTTCCATGCCTGTCATATATATATATATATATATATATATATATATATATATATATATATATATATATATAGATATGTGTGTGTGTTCCAAGTCTTTTGGGTTTCTAATACCATGACGGGAGTGGACTCCATTGCTAAGTCAAAGTACAATTAAAGTTCATGAAATTAACATTGTTTCAATCTTTGATCTAAGCCAGAATTGCTCTTCGCAGCACCTGCAATGTGCCCAGTAATGACTCATTCTGCAATTTGTATGGGGTTATATGTATTGGTAACATATCTAAGTACAATTGTAGATTCTTTTTTTATAAGCAGTTGCTCCTACTACTATTGGAACTCTCTGGGTATCTTTCTTCCACATTGCTCTCATTTCTGCCTGCAAATCCTGATATTTTATAATGTTGTGTCTCTCTGTACACAAGACACTGTAGTCATTGAGTGTGGCAATTTCAATGATCAATGCTACTTTTGTCTTCTTTTCATGGACCACTGTATCCTGCTTTCTAGCAACTATCTTTTGAACTGTTGGTAATGGTTGATCCCATGAGATGTAGACTTCATCATTTGCTACGATGCTTTTTGGCTTATGTTTCCAATATCTGTATATGTATATGTAGCTCATGTTTCCAATATCTGTATATGCATGTATATGTATATGAAGATATACCTTTGATTAAATTGTGTTTGTGAAAATAATGACTTCCCTTAACTGGTTAACAAAGTAAATTAGGTTGTGACATCTTATGATATACCTTTCACACATGTATATTTTTGCTTGCTGTTCTTAATGTGCTCTAGCTACACGACCAGAATGATATAACAATATGTATAAGAAAGCCAGTTTATATTGCATTAGCTCTGTTGGAATAAAAAAATAAAGCCCTGACTACAACTCAAGTAATATGAGTTTGATTGTCACCTCAGGCAGTTTTTGCAGCTGCCATAAGGGATGAGAGAAATGACTTGGTTTAGGGAGACACTAGACGGCCATGCTGGAGACACACTGTCTGTGCATGGACATGCCAGCATACCTCTCAGCTGTACAGATTTTCGCAGAATGCCCAGATTTTTGGCTCATATTTTTGTTCTGCTTTTTATAAAATGGTGGTTTTCTGGCAAATTAGTGGGAAATCATTAAAGAATGATGTTCGAAAATAATGACACATTTGAGTTTCAGACCTCATACCCTTCCGAAAAGCTGTGCTAATGCAAAACATGATATTCTTTCAATTTTCTAAGTTTATAAGAAAAATATTTAAAAATTGTCCATATTTTGGGGTCTTTGTCTCCCTTTTATTCGTGGCTTTGTCTAGATTTCTTGCTCTAAGAGGTTGAGAGATATGCATGCCAGCTGGGAAGACAGAGCCAGCAGGTATTAGCATTGCAGTATGGCAAGGACAATAAGCTGAAGGGACATACCACATGTAACCATCTTCCTTGAAACACCATTGCATGCCCCTAGTTCAGCCTAGTGCATCAGCTGGACAGTCTCAATATGGTGATTTCTTGTTTTGTTAATCCTACTTCGCAGTGAATGGCAGCTCTCATAGGTCTAAAAAACAACACATGGGAAATTTGAGGTCCTCCATATATTGGGCACTCCTAAATGGGAGGCCTCATGGTGCGGGGGGGGGGGTGCATTACTATAACATCATGAGATGCTGCTAAGCATAGGAACATAAAGGTGATAGTAGGGAGCACCCATAGTTAGTGACAACATTGTAAAAAAACAGCACCATTACATATTAGACCTAATTAGGCTTTGTGAATCTGGTAAATAACACTTGTACACCATGCAATTTTCACATTGTGTGCTGCAGAACATTTATTAAATTATGCAAGTACTTGAAGATCTGCTCAGTTTTCTCACCCCCAAATCCTGCATGTATGAAAAGCATCTAAATGGAGTACAAAGACCGAATGACGACAATTCTGGCCACAGAACTGATTTACTTATTGTATCGTAAGGTTCATGGGTGTTTATCATTTATTTATCTTCAGTCTCAGCCTGAGGGGGAAAATACATTTCACAAACACAAAATACAAGAATATAGGCAGAAACAGAGTAGTTCAGACTAGTTACGCAAAAAAAATGTATATATACATCCTAGTGAGTAAACAGAGTGTAATGTATCATATAGAAATGTTGCAAGACGCATTACTCTGAGGGTATTTACTAAAGTGATTTTAAGGAAAACATTGCCATTTAAAGCACTCATCTCGTTCAGCTATATTTTATCATTTTCTGATTTGTCAGCTCCTTGCTGCTTAAATTGCTTATGGAAAATGGGAGGTGGGAGTAGGTGGGTGGAAGTACTATTTGGTCTGAAAAAGGCAGGCTGAAAAATGAGTCACTCCTTGAATCAATTTCCCTTTTTACCATACTTCTTAATCACCTCAGCTGCAGAAGGGTCAGAGTCTCTTTACCTAATGTGGATTTTGAGAATGAAGCCAAGCAAGTCTCGTCAAAACTGATCCAGCAACAACAGTTTTAGAGGAAGACTCAGCAGCATCATAGGTGTACTTTAAAATATGCTTAATCACACGAGAAAGAGCTGACACAGAAGCATTCAGTCATTTTTTTACCTCAAAAGAAGGAAGAATCAACATTAACTACTGCGTGCTCTCAAAAAAAAACAACAATAAAAACTTTAACATGAAGAAAGTGACAGTTTACAATTATGAAAGTTAAAGTTGTTGAAAAATAAATTGCCTTCCATTCCCTTTTCATCTTTGTCATGGAGAATGGGGTTAACAGCTGTAACCTGTTTTGCAAAAACAGATTTGAGTGGAGAGATAACTGTTGTGTCTGCTTTAGGATTGGAAAACAGGTATGTGCTTGTATGGGGTGCCTTGTATAACTTGTCAGACTTCTTGGGAATAGGAGGCTGACCATCAGGAAGCAGTGAGAAAAAAACATTCTCTAGGGTAGGAAAAACAAGGGATAGCTGAAGCCTTAGGCATCGCTAACTGCAACAAGTTATAATATATTATTTGTGCCACAGAAACTTCATTCTGATGCCACTGAAAATAACTCTCATTTTATGTAAAGGATCAGTGATATAAATTTCTTCTGCAGGGACATCTGAAGATATACCTTCCTCAAAATCAGATTGATCAAACTGAGAAGAAACTCCTGAAGTACCACTCCCCGAACCGCTGTTCTTCTGACTGAAATTTCCTGTCAGGAACAGAAGGAACTATTTTCTTTTTTCTTGCCTGAAGAATTAAAAGGTGAAGAAAAGACATTAATACGTTCCCTGGCAAATCACAGTAAATCTACCCTGCCCATAGAAATAGAAACAGGAGTTCTTTTCACACTCTCCCTGAAAGGGCATGCTGGTTCCAGCTTCCACCTGCCTTTCCTTGCCAATTGAAACCACTTCACCTGCCCCTTTCCCTGACACTGACAAATGTGGGTTTCCCTTGCCCAACAAGGGCATTTCTCCTTACAGCCACAGATGATTTGGCCAGCCCTGGTAACCAGTAGGCAAAAAAGCAGCACCAATAGGACTGGGGTGAAAAAGCTAGATTTTCTGAGGAACAAGTGACCACAGCACAGTCAGCCCCGAGTGGCTAAGGCAGAACAGGAGCCAGCATGACACCTGAAGACTCCTTTATACCTTTTTTCTTTTTGCATGGAGAGGAAGGTCCTACTGTGGAGATTGGAGGTTGCTCCATAAGTACGCCAAGGTATTAGCTTTACCACCAAAACGCTGGATACAACACCTGAAGAAATAAATAAAAGGACGGAACTCCGTCCAAGCTACTGAAAGAAGGCTGTGAGTGATACCAGACTCGAAAAGGATATAAAAAACAAATTTAATTCACAAAAATGCTCGAAAAGCTCATACACTTCAATAAAAACACATAATTCTTAAAAAACAATGGTAAGCGCTTTCATCTGCTACATGCAGACTTCATCAGACCAGGTGACACGATCAATACGGCTGTTTTTAAGTACTTTTTGGTGCCAACTTTCAAACTGCAAAAATACATTTAACCCTTGCATCTACATATGAAAATGCTCTGCATACATTTAAAGAGCCAATCCATCAATTGTTTAAACCACATAGCACATGACAAAGTCATATCACTATGACAATATCTTATCAAACTTTGATGTGAAAGCATTCTGTGTGTAAAATAACTAACTTCATACCTACTAACTATATATAAAAAAATAAATAAAAAATAAAAATAGATTGCAACATACTCAACAAAGCCTATATCTAAACTCTCTTCTGCGAACCATATAACAATTGCCACTGAATCTTATATGCAAATGCATAATATAATAATATAATAAAGTATTTTAAAATATTATGTAAGAGATGTTATATAAATAAAAGCAGTGTGTATATACATATATACACCTCTATCGCTGGCTTATTTCAATAACAAAAACGGTTTTATAGAAATAAAATTGTTGATGCCTGGTTCTCTAGTGGCATCTGTAGAAATTTGCCAAACGCTTTCCCTTTTACTTAAAAGTGCTTTAAAATTCCCTCCTTGTTGAGTGCTGTATATCTGATCAATAATGGCAAATTTAAAAGTATGTAAACTGCCACATTTGTTGAAGTGCCTATATAATGCATTTTTTACATCTTTGGTTTTTATCCTATATAGATGGTCATATATTCGTTTCTTTAGCTGTCTTTCAGTTTTTCCTATGTAAAAAGCTGGGCATACAGAGCACTTAGCTAAATACACTATATTACTGCTGTTACAATTCTCCTTTTTAAATTTTACATAGGTTCTGTTCACATCTCCTAACCTGCATCTTGCGTTCTCATTTATAAATCTACACTGATTACACGCCCCACATTTCTTAGTACATTTTCCAGTCTTATCCATATAATTGGACTTTGACATCTTTTCTAAGTATTTTTTTACATTCAGGCCCATTTTATATACAAATTTCATTCGGTCTCCTACCATCATCTTAATATCATCATCTACTAATAAAATATTCCAAAACTTGCTCATAATATATTCTATATCTTTCACATAAGGGGTATATGTCAAGACATAAACTCTATTCGAATTTATATCTTCCTTTGTTCCAGTTTGTTTAAAATTATTGATGTCAATACCCAAAATGGGTGTATATCTTTTCCCCCATTCACTCAACACATAGGTTGAAATATCCTGGAGCAGAGACTGGGGTACCCCCGATTTAGAAACATAGTTATAATATTATCCATTTCTTTTTGCAGAATGTCAAACATAGAAAGATGAAAGCGCTTACCATTGTTTTTTAAGAATTACGTGTTTTTATTGAAGTGTATGAGCTTTTCGAGCATTTTTGTGCATTAAATTTGTTTTTTATATCCTTTTCAAGGTAGAGAATTTGAAAGTGTATAACAGAGCCTAGATGAGTCAGTAAAGTGTAAGGTAAAGAACAAATAGATGTCTCTCCATATCACTGTTGCAGCATTCTTCATAGAAGAGAACTCCTGCCAAGGATAGTTCAAAATCTGTTAAGTATACCTAAGCCTTTAGATCTTTTGTAGGTATTGTATGTCACATGTATGCTCCCTGCATAGGACATAGGGCATAAAGGTGATGTATGGACACAAATACTCAGAACTCTTTACTACTAGTCCAGTGCCATTAAAGAACATTGGTCTGAACACCATTCTGCTGTGCTGTTTACGAAGCTGTCTTTAGATAAGTGCCCCATCAGGGTTTCTTCTCTGTTTTTTTCCATTTTGTTGTTTACTTTTGTTCATGTCATTCAAGAAGGGAAAATATCAGAGTGGGCGGCAGATAAAAACCATCACAACTAGTGTCTTTTTTGTCTAGGTGTTTCCCACAACCATACACAATGCTTGGTCTGTCAAGCATTTGTCCCTAAGACCCCCTGTAGTCCTTTATCTGCATTCTTCATATCCCTCAAGAAGCAACATCTTAAATTGTTCACTCAGGGTGCTATTGCAGAATCCTGCAATCCTGTGGGACAGCTATCTTGTAAAAAGAAGGCTGAAAAGTCTAGGTCTGATCATCTTGTTGTCCAGCCTCCACTGGATATCTCTCTAGAAGCTAGTGAAAGCCATGAAGATCATTGGGTTCTTGCACTGGATTCCTCTTCTACTACCCCATCTGAGACCAGCATGGATCCAAGTTCTCTCATGTCCTTGGAGGCTTTTCAAATGCCTGTTCTGGACATTGAGGGGGAGCAATTGCTGATTATTTCCTAAGGGCCAAAGGTAATTCCTCAAATCTTACTCCAGGAAAAGATACCTACTATGTTTATTGAATCTCACCAAGTGACCAAACTGCCATCTCCCTCTTAAGTCATTCACTCCAATGGAGCTCAGGAAGTTTACACTGTAACTCCCAATGGGCAGAGCCTAAGCCTTTTGACAGAATCAAATTATGTCCTCACATTTCAAACAAATGTTCATATCTCTGGAACCATAGGGGTTATAAAAGAAGTATAAATGGAAAACTCTTCAGCACAAAGTATTTTTATAGTGGTAGTATTCTTTAGGTTCTAGGTCATAAACAGAATTTTATGTCACAGCAAACACAGTAACAATTACATTTGCAATATTTTACAAACTACTTACAATATCTCAACTACTCAGGTTGCACATATACTGTCAGCATCATTTTATTCATCTAGCTGAGAGCTTTCATTTGAGGCCAAGCATTCCTGTTTGTATTACTTGGTTGTTGAAATATTCAGAAAAATGTGAAAATTATATTTATATAAATTAATATCATAAAAACAATAGTTAATATCTATTTACATATACTAGACAGAACTCAAATATTAATGCAGTTGAGTTTGCCATCTTAAAGATTACACAATCTGCACTGCACAACCACTGCACAATCTGTGGGATGGAGCAGTGGTGCAGCTGTAGCATTGTCACCTCATAGCAAGAGGTTATCCGGTCCGATTCTTGGCTGGGGTGCCTTCTGTGCGGAGTCTGCATGTCCTCCCTGCATTTGTGTGGGTTTCCTCCAGGTACTCCAGTGTCCTCCCACATTTCAAAAGACATGCATCTGTAGCGTTTCTCACTCAGCCTCCTCTGAAAATTGTCTTTACCCCACGTCAGTCTTTCCTGGTAAACAAATGTTAAATAAAAAAAAAAACTTGTGTATGGCATTGTTTTGGAATTATTGATGAAAATATGAGCAAGCAATATTTGACTCCTAGAGGCACCAGTAGGAGTTGACTGCAGATACACCTGGAGGCATGACTCGGATGTAATGAGTTAAGGAAAAACAAAAGACAAATCATGTTAACCCTACTGCAAAAGATCCTCAACATGAATGATAGGATATTACCTAAGACTTGTTTAATGCCTTGGTGACCTTGAGGCCTCTCCTCAAAGTGTTTTGGTCCCTCTTCCTCCCTGGTTTTCCACTCCTGTTAAGAGGAAAAGAGAACTAGATTCCTTGGATGAGGACGTAGATTTGGGGATTGGAATCCTTGGTTTACTCTTCTCAAATTCCTTCTTTTCTATATTATGGCTCAGAGGAAGAAAATTCTTTGAGACTGGATTCCTCCTTAAAGAATTAAACTTTGTGGATACTTTTGCTCATATGATGGGGTATTTTAAATGGGATTGCTCCCAGATCTCTGACATCCAAAAGAGGTACAATGAGCTTTTACAAATGGAGTTACCTAAGCCATCTGCAGTTCCTCCTGTTTTGGCTGCTCTTTTCGACGCCTTTTCTGCTGCTTCTGTTGCTCCAAAGTGAGCCCTTGGCCCCTAGGAAACATGGTAGGTTCTAAACGTTGCCAAAGGACTATTAAGTTTTTTGTTTAGCTGTCCTTCTGCTGATCTTCCTGTGGTTTCAATCTCGAAAGACAAACCTTCTAAACCTTTGCCGTCCTCTAAGCTCCTTCCTTCAGATAAGGATAGCAGAGCTTTGGAAAGGAAGGGAAACGAGTGTGTACTGCTGCCACCTTGTCATTTTTGGGCTATTAATTTTCTAATCCACATGACCAGGTATATCTTAGCTCTCCTTTCTCAGGTAGCTAGGGTTGTGTCTGATCTTCCTGAATCTGAAGGGAAAGTTTTAGCTCTTTCTCTGCTTGCATCCAACCTCATGTTGCTTGTCACAACATAAAATGCAGTTACAATGTGGCTGACGCCTCTTCCAGGGCTGCTGCCTTTGGTTCAGTTATGAGGTATTATTCTTGGCTTCATTTTCAGGCTTTGCCTGATGATATTAAAGCCAAACTTTTGGATGCTCCCCTGGATAATAAAAATCTTTTTGGGACAGCTGCAGCTGACTTGTTCAAGTAACTCCAGGATAAGTATAAGGCTATGTAGGAACTCAAACATGTTTTTTTATCTCCCCTATACCCAAATGTCAGAGGGATTACTCTTGTAAATCTGCCTTTGCCTGTAGGCAGACTTTTCAGCCTCACAAAAATAGGAAATGACCTAGGTATATTCCATCTGCTAAGTCCCCTCAGACTCTTGCTTCTCAGAAGCCTTCCTTTCAGGATAAGCCTGTCTCTGTTGGACATTTTGCCTCCTCTTCGCATCAACATAATCCTCTTGTCTCTACACCTTTATCTGTCACCTCAGACTCTTGGATACTGTCTATCATTCATCAGGGGTGTTTCATGGTATGGAAGTCCCTTCCCCCCTTTTCAGACATTCCTCTACCTCCACCAGACCAATTCTCTCTTTTACCAGAGGTTTTGCAGACTCTTTTGAATCAGGGCATCATTCAACCTGCTCCACCCTCCCAGGTGTGAAGGGGTTTTTACTCCAGGATGTTTTTGGTTCCTCAGAAGGAGGGGATTTGGAGACCAGTTCTTGACCTCTCTCTGCTCAACACATTTTTCAAGGTCCCTTCTTTCAGGATGCTGTCTCAGCAGACGTTGTTTCTTCTCCTTCTTCCTCAGGCCTTCAGTCAACCTCTGTTCAGGCAATTTTTACATCTGTTTCTTCCTCTCATTTTCAGTTCTCTGCTTTGCTCTTTGGCCTTTCTACTGCCCCAGCAGTATTTGCCAAATGTCTTACTCCTGTCCTTGCTTTTTGCATGCTTTGAGGGATACAGTTATTTCCCCTATCTAGATGACCTTCTTACTTAGACTCCTTTACCCAGCAGTCTTCTGCAAAATCTCCACTTTACTGTTCTTTTACAAAATCTGGGGTTCACCATCAGCCTGAAAGAGTTGGTCCTTGTACTTTGTTTTCTTGACTGCATGATTCAGACCATTCTCATGTTGGCTTTTCTTCCTGCTCCCAAGGTTTTGTCTCTGATAACATATTTCCAGACTCTTCTTCCTCTGTCCTCTGGGGTCTACTTTGATGTATTGAAATTACAGTTCAGCGAACTACAATTTCCCATTCCATTTTCACGAAAGTGCATTTATCCAAAAATGCACTTTTGCGAAAATTGGTTCAGCAAAGAGAGGTTACCGGTTCCAGGATCCTGTGGTGATGCAGGTATGGTGTTTTCTCATTGGTGTATGGGAAGGGAGCTTGTTGTTGTAGATCACAGTACAGTGAGGATAAGAGAATATTGTAGTGCAATCTTGGAGTTAGTATATATAAGTAACAGGGGTGGGGGGTACAGGGGGGCTTGCCCACTGCATAATGTGTTTCTTGTATTCTTTTGTTTGTTTTGTTTTGGTGACTCCTTTTCGTGAAAGTGCATTTTTGGATAAATGCACTTTCATGAAAATGGACTCGGGGAAATTGCAGTTTGCTGAACAGTAATTTTGATGGGTCAATGTAGACATGTCCTCTGAAACAGCTAGGGAATTTCTCAGGGTTTTGGGGTTTTATGGCTTCCATCATCCCCATGCTTCATGTTGTCAGGCTCCTTATGAGGAAGCTACAATAGTAGCTCAAAACGATGTGGCTTCAACAGTGTAACCCCAAAGTTCCCTGTTTTTTGCTTCCTTGTCTCTAACTCAAGCTCCAGTAGTGGATTCAGCAGATTTCTCTCAGACTGGGACTACCCTTTCAGGCTCTATTTCCTTCTCAATAACGGTTCACAGACACCTCAAATCTGCAGTGGTTTGCTTCTTGTGACCCTCTGAAAGTTCAGGGTCTCTGGACTCCTCATCAGAGATCAGACCATATCAACATAAAATAAATGAGGCCTCTGCTTCTGCCTCTTCATATCTTCAAGCCTTTCATTCTCTTTTTCTTCCCCACCCCCTGAAAATTTTCATGAACAGTACCACAATGATGTAGCATATCAACAAGCAGGGGGGTACAAAGTCTTACCTCCATTGCATACTAGATCATCAGGCCTGGAATCTGGCTATCAGTTATCAGGTGACTCCACAGATGGTGCACATTCCTTCAGAGTAAAATCTAGTGGCAGATTCTCTGAACAGGTCCAGAATACAGAGTCATGAATGGAGACTTCACAGAGATTTATTTCTGGACATAGTGCATAAGTGGGGCATTCCTCAAGTAGATGTTTTGCCTCCCATCTGAACAGTCAACTTACTCTATTCTGTTCAAGAATATCAAGTCCTCTGACTTGGAAAGTGGATGCTCTGTCTTTTCCTTGGAAGGAAATGTTTCGGTATGCCTTTCCTTCCCTTCCTCTTTTGCCAAGATTTCTCCTCAGAATCAAGCAATACACTCCCAAAATCTTGTTGTCGACTCCTTTTTTGGTGCAGACAACAATGGTTCTCCCATCTTTTTCATGCTGCCAGGAGCAATCACCACAAATTACCTCACTGGGTAGATCTTCACACACAAGACAAGAAATCTCATATCCATCCTCACCTGCCCACTCTTCAAAAGTCAATGTAAGTGATAGGGTATTGATCCCCTTTAGGCATCTCTTTTCTGAGGATGCATTTTGGATTCTCCAAAAACCAGGAAATCATATATGTCTAAATGGAAAATATTTTATATTTGGTACTTTTCTTGAAATCAGGATCCCTTTTCAGTATGGGTGCCCTTGGTCCTCTCTTATTTTTGTGATCTGTTCCATGCTGGCTTAGCATATTCTTCAGTTAAAGTTCAGCTGTCGGCAATCTGTGCTTGTGTGCCTATGAACCCATTTCTTAAAGATATCCTTCATATCAGGGCTCCAAGAAAGACTATTCCTCCTTTTTTGGACCTCGATTCTGTACATGAAAATTGAGTAAGGCCGTTTTTGAACCTGTGAGTTCAGTTTCCTTAGAACGTTGTACTTGGAAGGCTGATCTGCTGTTGGCTCTTACGTCTGCCAGAACAATGACTGAAAACACCATAGAGATCCAGGAGGAGGATGATCAGGCTTTTATGGCTAGTCTTCTTTTTTAAATTTTCACAGAGACAGGGTGTCTCTTCATACTAATCCTTCTTTTATGCTCAAGGTAGTTTTTGAGTTGTGTCTTCATTAGTCTATTTAATGTCCTTCCTTTTTTCCTTCTCCTCGGTCTGCCAGTGAGAAGGTGCTTCACACCCTGGACCTGCATAGATGACTCAGATATTATTTGGATAAAAAGGTTATTTGCAAGTGTGATCAACTTTTTGTTTCTTTTTTATCTCAGGACTTTGGGTTTTTTAGTTTCTAAGCAAACCATCTCCTCCTGAATCTCTATTGCCATTTCTGTTTGTTGTTATTTTCATGGCAAATGCCTTTCTGTGTCTTTAGAGGCACATTCCACAAGGGTGGTTGCTTATTCTGATGCCTTTTTCAAAGGTGTGGACACCAGTTACATCCCTGAGGGCGCTACTTGGGCCTCTTTTTCTACTTTTACTATGCATTATAAATTGGATGTTGTTTTCAGGGTCAGGGCAAGTTTTGTCATGGCTATTCTCTATGACGTTGTAGACAGCTACTCTGTGCCTGCCTCCTCCCAATCGTCTTAGCTGTTGCACTCTCACTTCAGTGAAGAATACTGCAACAGTGATATGGAAGGACATAGTAGAGGTGTATAAAATTCTACCATAACATATATGTCCTTCTCTTTACTGTTGCAGTTTTTGGTCCCTCCCTCCTTCCCCCTTCTGTTATAACTCCCGCCCCTGTATATTGCTTCTCTCCTGGCTGAAAGCCCCTCACTTCCTTTTCCTTTTGACCTTTTTCTTCTGAATATCCATATTCTGTTTTGTCCCTGGGGTGTTTTGTTCCTCCTGGGGCAATTCATTCTGCATATTTGCATCCATACATCACTTTTATGCCCTACATCCTATGCAGTGAGCATACATGTAATGTACAGCACCAATATGATCTAAAGGCTTTGGTATACTGGGCAGATGTTGGGCTAGCCTAGTAGGAGATCCCTTCTGTAAAGAGCACTTCAACAATGAAGATAAGGAAATCTATTCTTATGGTAAGATTTTACACAGCTGTATTTTCTGAGGTAAGTAAACCACTGACAGTCCCCCACAGGCACAGTATCTTACTCCAAACAAACAGAACTGTCAGTCAAAAGTAAAAGTTTTCTTCACAGAACATTCACACAAGCATTTACATAACAACCCCATTAGAAATCCAGTGACAGTCTGATCACATCCAAATTTCTAGTTAAATATAATCATTTTCTCAGAAAAACACAAGTTTTCTTCATAAAATAAAAGGTAGAACAAGGCTTTCCCCACTGGAAACCTATCTGCTCTTGAAGATCGATAGCCGACTGACAGTTTCACGGTACTGGACACTGCAGCTATATCTTTATGGAGCCCTGGTAATTGGAATACATGGAAGACACCCTTTGTTTTGGGAAGTTGTCTGTTTGCAGTGGGGCTAGGACACATAGACTACTGTAACCTGACTTGTGTTTGAACATATTCATTCTTCTACTATTTTACTATGTTTTGCAAGGTTACTCACTCTTGTTTTATAACTCTGCTTCCCCAGTTATAACAAACATTACAGTCTGAATCGCAAGTATCTACTGACATGCACACAGCAGTTTGTGCAGCAACTGCTGTGAGAAGATGGCACATTTTTTTTTTAGTTCTTCTGAGATGAGTCACTATAAATTGCTATGTATGTACAAATATTTCTGCCATGTCCTTAAAGTGCCCTGATCTCCTACAAAAGAAAGAAAAGCAGGGTATTAATGAGAAGTGCAGGTATATGGGGTAAAAGGTGACTAGCAAAGTGAACAGTACAAGTAAAACATACATGGTGCATCGAGTACCAGATGCATTATTTTAAAAGAAACACGCACACACACAGACTAAGGTTTATGATAGGTCAGTTGACATGGAAACACAAAATGCAGCCCTGCTGAGTCTCTTAAATATAATTTCTCTATTAATTCTGAGTGCATGTTTCAACCATTAGTAGAAGCTTGGACCGAAGATGCATTCAGAGAGGAAAAATAAGGTCTGAGTTTCTGTAAAATGTAGACTCACACTGATGTAACTACCTGTAGTAGAAAAGCAGTGCACTTAATTGTTAGAAATAACAGTCAGCAGTGTGATTAGACCATTTCCAAAAATAGAGTTTTATGGTCTTTAAACCTGCCATTTGAAAGCTTTAGCATATTAACTGTTGCAAAAATATGACTTTATTATTAAAATCCCTGTAGTCAAAATGAAGTAGCAGAGTCCTTTTTATGGCATGTTACCCATTAAATTTTGTGACAAAAACCAGACATAAATATGTATGGAGCTTCTTTCCATATCCTTTTGCTGATGTGAAGCACTTTATGCTTTCTGTATCAGTATGCATCGATTTTAATGTTGAATTAAAATATATTGTTAGCAGCTTCAAAGATGTCACTAAAAAGGTCTCTAGTTGTTAAAAATCCCAAGAAGTTCTCTGGTTTGATTCTCAGCTAGGATGCCTTCTTTATAGAGTATACATGTCCCCCCTATGTTTGAGCGGGTTTTCTCTGGGAAGTCCAGTTTCCTTCGACATTCCAAAGACATACAGTATGTGGACTGAACATGCTAAATTGGTCATAGGTGTGAATGTGCATGTGAGTGTGTGGTATGAAAACGTAAGTGCAGCAGGGCTAGCCACACAGTGGTACGAACCGTGCCTCTAAATGATTGTGACTGTTATAGCAACACCCCCGACCCCATGTGCAGAAATGAGAAAAGGGATTGTGGCTGGATGGATATAACATTTTTGAAATCCTAACTCTGGATATAACCGGGGTTGGGCATGTATGTATTTATAAGTTTACTTATTTAATAATTTATTTATTGGATGAGATGTATGCGGTTTGATTTTTTTTTATTCCTCTTGTGTTTCATTCATTCTGTACCTCCAGTGCCTTGCTCATTGCAAGGTGTACCAGGCTGTCTTACAGCCCCTACAGTATATATGCGGTAAGGCTGGGACCACTGAGTAACTTCAGGGTGTCCTGTGGGTTCATGCTGTTGACTACTTGAACTGGGGATTTTTCATTTAGGATCTACCCTTTATCCCCCAAACCTCCTACCTGTGCATATCCAAACTCTAAATCATGTCTCCTCTCTTGAAATCATCCAGATGAATGCCCTTCACCCCAGGATAGGCACAGTGATCCCTCCCTATCAGTACCTTAGATGCACTAAACTGCTTATTGATCCTGGGTCATCTGGATCACAGTTACGGCTTTTATCCCTTTACATCATATCACTGATTTAGGTTATTTTATTTAAGAAATAATATAAGTTTCAATACACAGTGACTGAAAATTCGTGAAGATCAGAAATGAAACATGACAAATCTGACACTATGGAAAAAATTAAATCAAATACATCTTAATATTTTAATATAATAAAGATCAAATGTAGAATAATTCATAGCAGCTATGGAGTAAGAAAACACGCAGTAACGATGCTGAGTAACTAGTTTAATATTTATGCTTTATCCTGCACCGTTCACTGCTACATTTATCAATTTCCTGCTTGCTGACCATAAAGGGTTATTATGACATTAGTGAACAGATGTTGTTAAGGTAACTAATAGGGAGTTATGCAAAAAGAAAATTGGAAGTAATATTGGTTACAGGGATGTTAACCTCCATTAAAATATATCTTTTTTTTTTACATCATTTAATACTAATATAAATAACAGGTGGTTAAAGGGGGTACCTTTTGGTTTTGAAATCACAGTGCTTGTATTTGATGTTTTTCTTAAGTATTATGGTGGCAAATACTCACTTTAGCTCATATTCCTAAAAGTTAGGAAAAATTGTGTGCATTTTCACTAAACTAAACCGTCACTGGATAAAAAGTTTAAAAAAAGCAAAGCCTAGAGAGGAAGAAAATGGTCAAGTGACGAAGAATGAGAGGGCCAGTTTACGTACAGTAATGGCAGTGCATTCATTAGATCAAATTAATATGTAATATGAATTATAACCTGACAAATAGAAACAATACAATAGAATACCAATGAGACTTAAACTGACACTTTGTAGTTCAAAGAGAATGCAGCAAAGCAGTGTGGTTTGAGCAGCCACACTATAGGAACATACAGATACAGCATTCGTCAAATTACATTTTAGTTAGAAAATTTAAATTTCATCAGAATAAATAGAAAATAATACAAACTTTAGTACCATGGAAGCATCAGCTGAAGAAATCTCATATATACTCTGAGCTGTACGTATGAAGAAAAGAAGATGCTAAAGAAGATGTTAAGTTGGAGTACCACGTTAATGGCAAGCAGTTGTTTTTAAACAGGCATTAGCTGGTAATGTGGCAATGGAGTACTATTGACAGTATAGCACAGTGTTACCGTGGTTCTTTGCAACTTCACTGCACTTGGTTGGCCCATTTAATCTGGCCTAGGGGCTATTCGGTGAAAAGTCAACATGTTGTCTCTGTCTTCATGTGAGTTTTGTCATGCCAAATGCTCTGATCTCCTCCCACATCCCATACACCCATCTTTGGTAAACTGGAAGTCAAATTGTCATTAACTGTACCTGCAAGCATTATGTGTGTGTATGTCTAAGTGAGTACACATGTATGCATGCATGCATCATATGCCCCTTACAACAGACTGGCACCCCATCCAGGATTAATTTCTGTCAGTTATGCAATAGCTGGTGTAATCTACATGTTAAGATCTTTACTATTGATTAGTTTCCCAACATTTGTTAAATGTATTAAGAGTCTGTGACATATGTGTGTGTGTGTGTGTGTGTGTGTGTGTGTGTGTGTGTGTGTGTGTGTGTGTGTGTGTGTGTGTGTGTGTGTGCGTGTGTGTGTGTGTCTGTCTACCACTTCCAGCCTGGAGTGGGGCTTGGAATGCATTTATACCTACCCCTAGGAGGATATATTTTGCCTTGGTGAAGTTTTTTAGTCTGACTTTGTCCTTTGAGAGTTCTAGTGTTAGTTCCAGCTCAAAGGTGACTGATCTGTAATCAGATTTAACTAATGGGGGTCCAACAGTTGTGGCAGTGCATCTGTTTGCCATTTTATTTATGTATTTTATTAATTTTACATTTGTTGACTGGGATAGTCTGACTGGATATATGTCCATTTTCAGCGGAGGCCCGGGGAGAAAAGCTGCAGATAACACAGATAGAACATAACAGATATGAGTCAAACATATTTCCAAATCCCTCTAGTAGGTACTCACAATATACACAGTGTGTAATTGTATACAAAAACAGATATGAGTCAAACATATTTACAAAGCCCTCTCGTAGGTACTCACAATATTCACAGTCTGTAATAGTATACAAAAACAGATATGAGTCAAACATATTTACAAAGCCCTGTTGTAGATACTCA
The DNA here is from genome assembly GCF_019279795.1 of Protopterus annectens. Taxonomy (NCBI): domain Eukaryota; kingdom Metazoa; phylum Chordata; order Ceratodontiformes; family Protopteridae; genus Protopterus; species Protopterus annectens. The sequence continues at coordinate 384,454,888 of NC_056733.1, forward strand.
CAATATACACAGTGTGTAATAGTATACAAAAACAGATATGAGTCAAACATATTTACAAAGCCCTCTAGTAGGTACTCACAATATACACAGTGTGTAATAGTATACAAAAACAACAAGTTGCAGTAAGCTATTATGAGCAAGAGATGCATACAATATTAATTTAAATAAGGCATTAAATAAGTAGTGATTAATCAGGGTTAGTACAGGGACCACGCCACTACTCTTTAAAATACTGTTTGAGGCCTTTTTTGAAGAGACTTAAAGAAAGTTTCAGGGTAAGGTTAGATGGAAGTGAATTCCAAGTTTTACCAACAACGTTGGCAAACAGGGAGCCGTCGGCTGAGTTAATGGCTTTGTGGGTTTGGACCAACAGTTTATTGGATGATCGTAGTTGCTTTGAATTACTGTATGGCTTTATGATATTTTTGAATGCTGGAGTATTTTCAGGGTGGCACAGAATTTTGTGTGCTGCTATGAGCTGACTGAACAGAAGTAGGGTAGGCAATTCTAGCCACCCGAGAAGACTGAGGTTTTGACAGTGACGTGTCCTATATGTTGAGCCTATGGCAAATCTGGCCATATGGTTGTAACAGTGAGAGAGCTCACTATGTTCAGTTGTGCTCAAATTGGAGAGTATGGGGGGGCATATAGAAGGGTAGTGAGTAGGTGTGAGCGGGCGATCGCAGTCCTAGCTAATGGAGTTAGAAAAGGTTTGCTCCTATATAATGAGCCAAGCTTCTTATTAATGTTTTTTATAGTTTTATTGATATGCAGATCAAATTTGAGATTATTGTCCACTATTACTCCTAAAAGCTTAGTATGTTCATCTGGAGAGACAGAGGTACCATTGTTGGATGCTATGGAGAAGGAAAATGGGGCAGATCTACTGGTGGGGGTAAAGTGGAGCAGTATAGTTTTGTTGAGATTTGCCATGTTAACGAGTACCAGGTCTAGTATGTTCGTTCCTCTTGTCTGGGTTTGAACAATTTGTTACAGGGCATTTGAGTTAACAACAAACTTTTACGCTAGTGAGTTAGAGCTAGAGTAGGATTCCCAGTTGATGGTGGGATAATTGAAATCCCCCATAACAGAGTGTTCAACAACATTTGGATTTAATCAGTTTGGTCAAGTAGGTTTCATGCACATCATGACCCATGGAGGGGGATCTATAACTGACTATGACTTAAATTGGGTCTTACCCACAGTAACCTGAACTTGGAGTAACTCCATGGAGTTGTCCAGTCTAACTAGATGGAAGATGAATTTATCTCTAATATAGATAAAAACACCATCTCCTTTGGCTCTCACATATTCGTTCTGTAGTCTGAAGATGTGGAAAGCATTGTAGTTTTGCAAGGCTGGAGTACTCTCTGAGGACTTGAACCAGGTTTCTGTCACTGCATAGACATCTACATGCTCCAAAGTGTGCAGTTTTTTTTGTTTAAACTCCTAGCATTTAGCAGTATATCCTTTATTTTGTTATGAATGTCAAATTACGTCAGTAAGTTTGTTTTTGTCACTTTGCCTAAATATGGCACTATGGGGAGAGGCAAGAGCCTTTGCCAGCAGCTCCAATGAGTCTGGGGAGAAAATGACACTTTCAGGCAGAGCACCACACTATGATGAAAGCTCAATTCCTTGGAAGTATTTATATCTGTAAACAGTTCTGGGGGTTATCATGGTAGAGTTGTTAAAGCATTGCAGGTTTTATACATTGCAGATGTACAGGAGATGAGAAAGATAAAATGGGGAGATGAATATCAGCCAAGTAGAAGAAAGGAATTGAGCTGAAGTGAAAAGTTCAGAATGACAAAATAAAACAAACGGGGAATATAGGGGTAAAGGGAAGAGGCATATTCTGGAAACAGATATGAAAATGTACTCTTAGAATAGATGGCAACAATAAACATAACAACATGGAATGTGAAAGGGATTACTAACCCAGTGAAAAGAGAGAGGACTGATAATATATTAATAAAGGAGGACTTTAATATAGCAGTATTATGGGAAATGCATTTAAATAGAGATGAACACAGTAAACTACAATCAAGAGCATTTGAGACATTAGCTCAAACATCTTACTAAAAAACAAGAATAGGGGTAATAATTTCATCAGAGACAAACTTGCAGCTAAAAGAGAATGTAGTCATAAAAATGAAGAATGAACACTTGAAGCTTGGAGTGGAAAATACATGTGAGAAAAGATTATATTGGCATACATATACTGACCACCAGATACAAAGTAGAACAAGAGTAGAACATTTTTATAAAAAATAGTAGCCTTTCATGAAGGTCTATTAGTAATAGTAGGCAATTGGAACTTAATATTCTATGAAAGGGAAGCAAAAAGGAAGGGTAGACTATGACATTTACCAAGACAAGTAAGACAGTAACTCTTTGTAAAATATTTAGTCTTGGTGAATATGTGGGGTATAAATGAAAAACTCAGTGAGTCTGGATTTACATGCTACAGCACTAAGTGCCTCTCTTGGTCATGAATAGACAAAGTAATGACATTAGTATAGAAAAAAGAAACCATAGAGGAAATAAAGGTGGGATCTATAATCTTTTCAGATCATTCATATGTAACTGTGAAAGTGAAACTGGAGTTAGAGAATTAGGAATGATTATATGTACATTTCCAAATTATATATTAAATCAGGAAGGAAATGACGTTTCAGTAAAAAAAAAGACCATGGAAGCTCTTTTTTATGAAAGGTAGAGGATGAGTTGATAGAAGAGTGGGATATACTAAAAAGGAACTATAGAGAGATATAAAAGAGGAACGAGTGGCTGAAGGCATCAACAAGGGATAAAATGGCCTGAGTTAAGACACAGGCTGAAGGCTCTGCAAATATTGAGACCAAAACTGAGTGCAAATGAAAAGTTACAGTTAAAAGAGATACAGATGGAATTGCAAAAATGGAGGAGGAATGGATCCTGGCAAAGGTTGTAAGTATAAGGGAGAGATATAATTCAAACTCACCAGCAACAATAAAAGTACTAGTGGTATAAAGAAGAAGAATACAGGAGGTAGAAAGAAGATTTTTTTTAGTCTGAAAGTCAGGTATAAGAGAAATAATGGAGCAGCTCTGGAAAATGCTCAGAATATTCAGTGAATATTTAAAGTATTTTGACAGAGAAGAGGATGAAACAGAAGAGCATAGGAGGGAAACTGAAAAAAATATCTAGGGGATTTAAACCTTCAACAAATATCAGAAGAAATGGAAACAAACTCTTAGTGGAGTTCTCAACATTAGTGGAAGAAGTCCTATGCAGTCTAAAAATAAAACATTAGGTTCAGATAGAATCCCATTGAGGATATGGAGATTAAGGGAAACTTCACTGATAAAATAATAGCTCACATTATTTAACAAGCGAAAGCAAACAGGAAGATCACAAGATCATGGAAAAAGGGAGTCATAGTGGTGTTACCAAATGAAGGAAGGTACTCATGATTGGTCGGTTTATATAGACTAATAACATTCTTAAACCATGCCTATAAAATAGTCACGAATATAGCAGTGAAAACATTAGTGACATTTCTCCCACAGGTAGTGGCTAAAGATCAATGGGGGAATATAAAGAAAAGGAACACCATTGTAGTAGTAGGAACTTAACGATAATAAAAGATGCTGAAACTGAAAAAGGAGCTACATAACAGAAGATGAAGAAACAAAAGCTGTAGCTGTAAGTGAGAAAGGGAAGAGACAATTTCTGGAGAAATACCCACGTATGTAGAGAGAGACAGCTTAAATTTCAGGGCATTTGTTGTACATACATATGAACAAGCACTGGAAAGGTATTATGTCCGAGTTCTGGGGGGTTATTCAGGAGAAATTGCAAAGATGAAGATCACAATTTAGAATTACACTATAATATCATGACCCTTAAATGGCTTGTGCTACCTATCATACTTTAACACAATCTGTCTGATTGCTTTCAAAGAGAGAAATGCTAAACAAGTTGCAAAATTGGATGAAGGGTTTTGTGTGGTCAGGTCAGGTCAGGTCACAGGTGAAATTGGTGAGATTAATACATACAGCAGAATAAAAGCAGATTGGTAGCACCCTCTATACAAAACTACACACAGGCAGCGTTCTTGATGAAGTGAGCTAAGTGCAGGGTTAAAAATTATGATGGAATCAGCTGTTAGTGTGAAAATAACTAAAATTGGAGACACGTGACTGGTTCGAGATAATATGGGGAGCGTATTCCAAAAGAAATGGCTACAGGGATGCCAAGACGCAATACTCCCAGTAGAAGGCCAGATAGTCATTAAGAGAAAAGGGAAACAGTGGCCTGGAGGTTGCATCATCAGAAAATGCATATCAAATTTTGGGTCAGTTATGGGAGGGTGAGCAACAATAGGAATGGAAAGAACTTAAAGGGAAATATAAGGAGGGAATTATATTTATAATTCTGGGTACTCAAACAAGAAGTAAGCAACATAAATTATGGGAAAATAAAAAGAATGAATAGCCAGCTTTGATAAATAGGGTAGATGAGATATGATCTGAACAAAAAATCGACAGAGCTATGGTGTCACAAGTGTATGAAGCATTATATGAAACTACTAGGGAAGAGATAGAACACATGAAGATGGGATGGGTTTAAGTGTTGGAGAAAGCAATGACATTAGAAAATGGCTAGAAGCATGCTTAGCTCCAAAATCAGTAATAAAGGTGAGGAGATTTTGCATATTTGCAGGGAAATGCCTTCAAAGATATTTCCACACACTAGTAAGAATAAGAACCTTTGGAACAATGCTGAAGTTGTAACCAGCAACATTTGCAAAAATGGCAGCATACATTTTTCGACTGTGCGGAGCTTAGGAAATGACAAAGACATGACCTCACAGGATAATCAGGTATTCTTAACAAAGGAAAAGTTTTTGCTAGGAGTGAATGTGGAAGATTAAAGGAAGAATAATAACAGAAATAGTACTATGTATTTTAATGCTTGTTGCAAAGATGGCGCTAACTCAAAAGAGGAAAACAGATGACACTCCAAAAGCAGATGAAATGAAGGAGATGGTTGAAAGACTAAAGGAAGGAGGAACACAGTTTATATACAACAAATAAACAAAAAACAAAATTTACCCTACATTGGCAATAGTGGAACTAAAACTGAAGAAAAATTAAGAGGGGGACAGAACAAGATAGGAAGGGAAAGGAAGACAAGGTATCTCCAAAACACTGAACTGTAAATCTAGTTGCAATTCTGTAGTCAATGAATTAGAATTATACAACGACCCCCAATTAATATTCCAAAACATGCATGCTGATTGGGCAGCATGCATGCTGTAAATCAAAGACTTATACTAATTGAAAAAGGTCCGGTCGCCCAGACTTTTTCCATTAGTATAAGTCTTTTTTTTTTTTGGGCAGCAACGGAGAACGGAAGAGCTCTGTTGCTGTTATCTTGCTATGTTAAATGAGTTTAACATAGCGAGATATCTTAAAAAAAAAAAAAAAAGCAATGGAGATTTTCCTTTCTCCGTTGCATTTTTTAAAGCTATCTCGCTATGTTAAACAAGTTTAACATAGCGAGACAGCTTTAAAAAAAGCAACGGAGAAAGGAGAATCTCTGCTGCTTTTTTTTAAAGCTATCTTGCTATGTTAAACTCTTTTATCATAGCGAGACAAGTTTTTAAAAGCAACGGAGATCTTCCTTTCTCTGTTGCTTCCACACACACAATTCTGATGTACTGCATAACCATATGCATGCACAGTACATCAGAACTGCCGCAGAATACTGGACAGCTGCGGAAGGGCAGCAAGGAGGCATTATACAATGCCATTATTTAAGAAAAGTAAGTATTCTTTTTCTTAAATAATGTCATTGTATAATAGCAATAACCCACTTCTAGGTGTGGGTAATGCTGGATTTACCCACGGTTGTCTTTGTTTGGCCACTCGGGCTTCACCCTCATGACCAAACCACATCAACCATGGGTAAATCCAGCATTACCCACACCCAGGCATGGGTCATTGCTTAATTAGAATGCATAAGACGAGATTAATTTTTGTTACTTTTTATCATTATGTACTTTCACACATTACTTGTGAAATGTTTAAGCAAATGTTTAAGATTAGTAATTAACATAACGGGTGCCTGAAGTTTTATTAGGAATATAGGATAAATTATCTATCAACACCAGTAACATACTAAATTTCATTTGAAAGGTACAATTTAACTTCTTGCTCTGGGTTGTAATGCCAGTTTACCATACATTAGTATAATTAAGAGGGCAGCGGTTAGACCAGATTGCAAAAGTGAACCATAAATGAAAATTGCACAAGATGTCAAATATTGATAAATACTGAAATGCCATTAATAAATGTTATTTTTCAAAATATAAGATTTTTTGTGAAGTAAATCAGGTCCGGAAGAGTTTACAAGTGGAACAGAAAATATAAACAGTGTGACCACTTTGAAAGACTATTTTTCAGAACTTTGGTTTGTTAAGAAAGCTGACTGTGAAATTCAGAAATTCATAAATGGAGGAATTTGAACTTAAAAAACTCTTTTCTGGGTCTATGTCATAAAACCGAAAACGCAAACTCTCGAACGCTCACATGAGCAAATAATCACAAACTCGCCCCCCACACCCCCCACTAAATATATATTCCAACTCCGAGATTGATTTGCAGTGAGGAAAGGGCACATATTCCAATCTTCACTGTACTGTGATCCCAAAATGCCAATTTTGAGTTTATGATTATTCGCACATGTGAGCGTCTGAGACTTTGCGTTTTCATCATTCTAAAGCAGACCCTCTTATCTGACAGTATGTGGAAAAGTGCATCACAAAACAAAAATGTATGATAGAAATGTATGGACAGGGAGAAGGGAATTGTGAGTTACATTGTATATGCATAACAGAAAATGATAGTACATTTCAAATAATATATTGGCAAATGAGAAAAGAGCAACTGATACATACTGGAAAAAAGACAGACAAATTGAAGGTGTACAGAGAAAAAAAAAGCTTATAGGGTTATAGGTGAATGCTAAGCTAACTGGCCTAAAGGGCCATTTTAAGCCTAGCCAAGATCAGAATCAATCCTGTACCTTGTGTTTATAAGGTGAAATCTTTAACCATTATGCCACTGGGTTAGGGGAATTCATAACAGAAAATGAAGTAAAAACATTGCTTGTAACAATTGTAAGGAAGGGTGATAATATGTGACTTGAGAAAAAAATTAAAATTGTATGAGGGTAGTAGTTTTAATAATGAAAAAAATGTGATAGTAAACACGTTAATAGTAATGTTTGGGAACTTTAATTGTAAGGTAAGCAAAGGAAAAAGGAAAAATAACACAAGATACAAAAGTGATTAAAGAAGTGGTGTGATATGGAGACTTGAAAATAGAAAAATGTTTGGAGTAGATGTACAAATAAGTGCTTTTCAAACAGAGGCAGATTATGTTAAGTATTCGGGTGACATAATAGAAGTGGAAGGTGGAGTAGAAATAGTGAATCTGTCATTTCATTTCATTTACTGATATTGGCTATGTTAGTTGAAAATGAAGAAATAGAAGAAGAAAAAGGAATAAAACAATTATGGAGATGTAAATAAAAAGAAAGGAATGAAGGAAGAAGATAGTACACGAGGGCATGAACACATGCTAATGAGAATATTTTATGAAAGTTGGGTAAAACAGTGAGTAGTGTCTAAAAATAAATATAAAATGATGTTTTATAGTACAGTGAAAGGTAAGCAACATAGGTTCTGAAAACATGGTGAAAGATTTTGAGAAAGGAATGGAAGGAGGAAGTAATATAGTAAGAGAAATAAACAAAAGATTGTATGAGAAAAATAAAGAAAGGGGTAAGACAATGCTGTACAGACAGAAATATTTATTAAAGTGAAAAAAAAAGAAAAGTTTCATTTTTTTTAATAAAGGAGGTTCACAGGTATAAGTTCATAGGTATTCACTAAGCTACCACCATGGCCTTTATAAGCTTAGCCACCCAACCCGATTGTTTCCCCATGTAACATGGGCATCTATTTGGAGCGGGTATAATTACGGGGTTACTAAAGGTTTAGTAGGGGCATATATTAGTTAGGGAATACTTACTGTCAGCCTCTGTCTATCAGAGACATTGAGTCAGACATTTCAATTTCCCATCCAATGGTCAAGGATATGTTTGAATAGAGTTAGGGGTGGATTCTGCTTCACATGGATGGGGAGCCTATTTCAGATTGGTGGAATCCTTTGAGTCCATGTCCGTCTCACCAGCACGTTCTGTTTGTCACATGCAAAGTTTAAATCCTTAGATCTAGTGTTTCTGATGCTATTTGTTTTGTGGATGTGTGAAATGTCCATCATGGCTGGATCTGAAGATACCTTATATGCCAGGCATAGATTGCTTCTCAGTAACCTGCAGGAGACTGAGTTCAGAGATAGGGCTTTAATGTGATCTCCACAGGACAATGTGTTAATACCCTTGATTTTCTTGGTGAGGAATCTCTGTGGCATCCAACTGTTAATTTGCCTGGTAAGATGATTGCTGGAGGGGGCATTGTACTCAGTGATGGGACTGATAAGGGTTGAGTAAAGCGTTACTATAATTTCCTTGAACCGGGAGGCCATACCCTTATTTATACGTTGGGCAGTATAGAATAGTTCTCTAACTAGCTTGGTTACATGTTAGTCAAAAGCCAGATTGCTTTCTATATATGCTCCCAAATCTCTAATTACTAGGTCAACTCTTAGGTGCGTCTCATTCATGAAGTAATTAACCTGGGTGGATTTGTTTCCCCAAAAAGCACTATAAAGTACTTTTTGCATTGATTTTCAGTCCATGGCTGTGGCACCAGTCATTTGTCTGTGTTAGATACTCTTGCAGGATGTTAGTGGAATGGTGTATGACAATGGGGTAGTAAAATGTAAAGAAGAAGAAATTATGGAGATAGTAGAAAATTTGTTGAAATAATGTATAAAAAGGAAGAAGTTAAAAGGAGGGAGTGGGAAATAAAGAAATTTTGGGTGAAGCAAAATGAAAATTAGAAGAAAGAATTGAACTGAGAGAATTGGAAGAAGTTATTAAAGAAGGGAAGGAAGAAACAGTACCATGCCTGGATAGTTTCATTTGTAGATGATTCAGTTATTGTAATAAAAATATAGTATATATGAGGGAAACTGTGACAGTGATGGAAATTAGGTTACATAAAGCTGGATTAAGGTTATATAGGTCAAAAAGTAATGGGTGTGATGAAATCATGAAGATAAATGGGGTATGTTTTACTAGAAATGAGACATATTAGGAATCGGGTTTGGCAAAAGCAGAAAAATAATAGAACAACAGAGAAATTATGAATGAAATGAAAAAGTTACTGTAAATGGGGGAAAATGTTCTACTTATGCCTTAGAAAGATCACACACACACACACACACACACACACATATATATATATATATATATATATATATATATATATATATATATATATATATATATATGTATATATAAAATGTGTATATATATCATCATCTTCTTTCGGCTGTTCCCTTTAGGGGTCACCACAGCGGATCACCTGTTTCCATTTCTTCCCGTCCTCTGCATCTTGCTCTGTCACACCAACCACCTTCATGTCCTCTCTCACCACATCCATAAACCTTATTTTTGGCCTTCCTCTTTCCTGTTACCTGGTAGCTTCATCCTTAGCATCTTTTTCCCAATATACTCAGCATCCCTCCTCAGCACATGTCCAAATCAATGTAATCTTGCCTCTCTGGCTTTGTCTCCAAACCTTGCAACCTGGGCTGACCCTCTAATATAATTATTCCTAATCCTGTCAACCCTCATCACACCCAGTACAAATCTTAACATCTTTAACTCTGCCACATCCAACTCAAACTCCTGCCATTTTGTCAATGCCACTGTCTCCAATCCATATAACATAGCTGGTCTCACTACCCTCTTGTAGACCTTCCCTTTCACTCTTACAGGTACTCGTCTGTCACAAATCACTCCTGACACTCTTCTCCACCCACTCCATCCTGCCTGTACTCTCTTCTTCACCTCTCTTCCACACTCACCGTTACTCTGAACTATTGACCCCAAGTATTTAAACTCCTCCACCTTCACCACCTCTAGTCCTTGTATCCTCACCATTCCTCTATCCTCCCTCTCATTCACACACATATATTCTGTCTTAGTCCTGCTGACCTTCATTCCTCTCTTCTCTAGAGCATATCTCCATCTCTTCAGGGTGTCCTCCACCTGTTCCCTACTCTCACTACGGATCACAATGTCATCTGCAAACATCATAGTCCATGGGGACTCCTGTCTGATCTCGTTTGTCAACCTGTCCATCACCATTGCAAATAAGAAAGGGCTCAAAGCTGATCCTTGATGTAACCCCACCTCCACCTTAAACGCATCCGTCACTCCCAACGCAGACCTCACCGCTGTCTCACTACCCTCGTACATGTCCTGTACCACTCTTACATACTTCTCTGACACTCCTGACTTCCTCATACAATACCACAACTCCTCTTTAGGCACCCTGTCATATGTTTTCTCTAAGTCTACAAAAACACAATGCAATTCCTTCTGACATTCTCTGTACTTCTCCATCAGCACTCTCAGAGCAAACATTGCATCTGTAGTGCTCTTTCCTGGCATGAAACCATACTGCTGTTCACTAATCATCACATCCCTTCTTAACCTAGCTTCCACTACTCTTTCCCATAACTTCATGCTGTGACTAATCAATTGAATCCCTCCGTAGTTACTACAGCTCTGCACATCACCCTTATTCTTAAAAATCGGTACCAAAACACTTTTTCTCCATTCCTCAGGCATCCTCTCACTTACTAAGATTTCATTAAACAATCTGGTTAAAAACTCCACTAACATTTCACCTGAACACCTCCATGCTTCCACAGGTATGTCATCTGGGCCAACAGCCTTTTCATTCTTCATTCTCTTCATAGCTATCCTTACTTCCTCCTTGCTAATCCATTGTACTTCATGATTCACTATCCCTACATCATCCAACCTTCTCTCCCTCTCATTCTCTTCATTCATCAACCCCTCAAAGTACACTTTCCATCTCCTCAACACACTCTCCTTGCTTGTGAGTATGTTTCCCTCATTATCCTTTATCATCTTTACCTGCTGCGCATC
>NC_056733.1:384471032-384473532 GCF_019279795.1 Protopterus annectens
CACGCTGGTGTAAACGACCTGAGACGCACCTCCTTGGACTACATGAAAAGAGACATTGAGGAGCTCTCTGATTATGTAGCCCAGGCAGGTATGACCCTGACCTTGAGCAGTATCCTACCTTCACCAAGAATGATGCCACAATACAGAGATAAGATGATCAGCTTTAACAATTGGCTTAAACTCTGGTGTCATTCAAAGGGGATCCAATGTCTGTCTGCCTGGGATGACATGCTGGACAAGCCACGCTGCTCGCAAGGGACGGCTTGCACCTGTCACCCTGGGATTCGGATATTGGCAAAGGCTCTTGCCACCCCATAGTGCCTTTTTAGGCAAGGCTCAAATTCTAAACCTACCACCCTAGAACACAAAAAGGAAAAACTAAGGGTAATGCTGCTCAATGCCAGAAGTCTAAATCTCAAAATGCACGCACTCGAGGCCCTTCTCAGTATGGAGAACATCGATGTCTGTGCAGTGACAGAAACCTGGTTCAAGGCTCTTGAGAGCACCCCAGCACTATCAGGTTTTACCTCTTATCATGCGTTCCGCCCCAAAATCCGGACAATACCAAGAAAGGAGGGGGTATCCATATTCATCAAGGACACCCACACCTCAAGACTGGTGGCAACGCACGATGCATCGGAGACCATCCAGGTGCAATTAACCATAGGCAAGACTGCTCTGCAAATTGTAGCATGTTACAGGCCACCCTCACAAACTCAGGAACCTCACATGGCCTTCCTGAAAACACTAGAGGGGATAAATGTATCACCAACCACCATCATACTAGGTGACTTCAATTACCCTAATATAGACTGGGAACACTACTCAAGCCCAAACACCCTAGCCCAAAAGTTCCTGGAATTCATAAACTCAAATGCCATGGAACAACTAGTCACCATCCCCACAAGAGGAGAAAACATACTTGATCTCATCATCACGAACATGGGAGCACAATGTTCAACACCGAAGTATACCCCTCACTGGTGAGATCAGATCACAAACTAATCTCGCTGGAGGTCCTCATCCCACCCCACCTGAAATAAAAAAGACCACAGTAAAGAACTTCTCGAAGCCGACTTCACACTTCTAAAGACTAGTGTGGTCTCCTTTAAGGCCCCGAGCTGGCGGAAAACAGTACTCAAGCCACTGAATCACTTACAAATGCCTTCTACCAGCACCTGCAGGACTGCATGGATAAGGCAATCCCAAGCAAAACAAAGACTCTTTGTACCAAAGGCAAGCGTCCAGTCTGGTGGACCCCAGCCATAAACAAACTCTACAACAAAAGGAGGAAGCTACTACAAGATAGAGCAAAATCCTTAAAAGGTAAGACACCCTTGATCACTATAAGTAAAAACTAAGAGCTCTCATAAAATCATCCAAAGCAAATTTTGAGAGAAAAATAGCTAAAGACTCAAAAGACAATCATAAGGCCTTCTTTAGCTATGTTAGAAACCTGGGAGGAAACTCCCAGATATGCTCAGAACTAGTTCAAAATGATGTGAAGATTACTGATCCTACAGACATTGCCAACATACTGGCTGACAGGTTCAGTGCAAACTTCTCCCCTCCCCAAAAGGAGAGATATCTATACCAAGCGAATGCAGCCCCCAAACATCTCCAACGCCCAAGTGAGAACTGCTCTCTCCAAAGCAAAACACAGCATCCATGGGACCTGATGGTGTCCCCGGCTGTGTGCTCCACGAACTCAACGAGGAATTAAACCCACAGCTAGGACAGCTGTTTAATCATAGTCTTACCTCTGGATACGCACTCCAGGAGTGGCGCACTGCAACTGTGGTCCCACTTCACAAAGGCGGTGCCTCCACCGACCCTGGAAATTACCGCCCATTAGCTTGACAAGCCTTATCTGCAAAGCCATGGAGAGGATCATAATGAACCTCATAAATAAAGACATAGGAATTTGCAGACTTTGGATCCATCCCAGTTTGGCTTTGTCAAAGGCAGATCATGCCTTCTAAACTTGGTTGACTTTTTCAAACAGTCACCAAAGCCATTGATGAGGGAAAGGCAGTCCATACAGCCTACCTCGATCTGGCGAAGGCCTTCGATACAATACCCCACTCGGGTATCATTGAAAACTCATCAGCTTAAATGTTAACCCATACATCACAAGATGGGTTGCAAACTGGCTGAGTGACAGAACCCACAGGGTCAGAGTTGCTGGCGCCATGTCAGACTCAAAGCCTGTCACAAGTGGTGTACCACAGGGCTCAGTCCTGGGCCCACTCTTGTTTGGCATCTACTTTTCCATGTACAAGCAAACACAGGAGGGTTATGTCTGACAAAGTTTGCAGATGACTGCAAACTGGGCCATAGTAGAAAACACATCTGACACAGATATCCTTCAGAAGGGTCTCACAGAAACGGATAACTGGTGCCAGAGCCATGGCCTAAAGTTAAATGCCAAAAAATGCATAGTCATACCCTTCGGGAAAAACAAGGTTACCCCTAGCTACCAAATAGGTGGCAATCCACT